>NC_041393.1:13594433-13605749 GCF_002162155.2 Triticum dicoccoides
ACTGAAAAGGCGGTCCACGGGGGGGGCGGGGGGAGGGGGGTGCATTCGGTGGAAGCCGGGCAAACTAGTAATGGCGCACCGTGGGGTGGTGCGCCATTAGTAGTTAAACTAGTAATGGCGCACCACACCCACGGTGCGCCATTACTAGTTTTGAAAAAAAATATAAAAAAATTTGTAATTTTTTTTAAATTTTTTTGAAAAAAACTTAGTAATGGCGCACCAATGGACAGTACGCCATTACTAGTTAAAAACTAGTAATTGCGCACTGTCCACTGGTGCGCCATTACTAACAATTTTTTTTATTTTTTTTTACTTTTTTTTTCAAAACTTCTAATGGCGCACCGTGGGTGTGGTGCGCCATTACTATGTCAACTAGTAATGGCGCACCACATCCACGGTGCGCCATTAGTAACAAATTTTGTTTTTTTTCAAAACTTCTAATGGCGCACCACACACCAAGTGCGCCATTAGTAATATATTGCTAATGGCGTACCTGTATGTGGTGCGCCATTACTATATTCTAATGGCGCACCACACACGTGGTGCGCCATTAGTGTCCATTTCATCTATAGCCGTTTTCCTAGTAGTGCGAAGAAGGAGGGAGGCGAGTACAAGAGCTCGGAGGCATGGCGGTGTGGAGCACGAGCTCGCGAGAGGAGCGTTCGGCGTGGACTCTAGGAGTAATGACGCACACCACCGTGACTCGCCGGCGTCGGCGGCGGCATCGTCGATGTTGCTCAACACCTTCTCCCCCAGGACCTACGACGCGGGCATACAAGGGTAGAGGATACCCAGGCGGCGGCCGCTCGTACCAGTGCCTCGGTGCCTCCTGCTGAGCACCCTCATCACGGTGGTAGAGGACCGTCCCCTTCTTCGGCGGAAGTGGGTCAGGACCCTCTCGGGGGGTCTTTCCCTTCTCTTCTGCAGAGAACCGGTGAATTGGTTCCATTGGTGTCAGGAGAAGCAAGAGCGAGGAAGAAGAAGGAAAGGAGCAGCAGCAAAGGATGGACTGAAGGCGGCTCGCACAACGCCATACTTATAGCTGGAGGAGGCCAACCACCGAGCACCACGATCGCAGGTAATCATGACCAGTTTTCTCTCCATGCAGTGACTTGTCAAGTCGTGCAGTTGCCAAGGCATCGTGGGAAAGAGCAGACGCCCACGTCCAATCAATCGCCACTTGGCGCCCAAGGCCGCAAGCTTTTGGGGCCCACGGCGCTTCGCGCTCGCCCCTTCGCTTTCCTGCTAGGCCAAGCCTGGACGCGCCTTGGGCCCGGGGGCTACAGCCGGCGTTCTGGGAACGGGGGTCCGCAAACTTGCCTGCCTGCGGCCTGCGGCGTGGCTCAAGCGGGGGGCCCAGCACGGCCCATCTTCATCAGCACAAGCTCAAGACCCTCGCGAGGGGCCAAGCCTCGCGGGGCGGCCGACCGGAAGCTTCCTCAGAAGCAGCCTCATCAGGCAGGCTCGCGAGGAGGCGAAGAGATCAAAGCAGGGGTTCCTCGCGAGGAGTCGGTGACGCAAGCCATGAAGATCGAGACCAGGCGGGCGCAGTGTCCTTGTTTCCTCTTTGGTGCAAAGGGGGCAAGCACAGGCCAAGGCATCGGGCAAAGGTTACCATTCCGGTGCAACGAGACCAAGACGAGCAGAGCGGCAGGACGGAGGTCACAGTGGAGCCCAAGACGGCGTCATCACCAGTACTTTTGGTAGTCGAAGACCACCTTTGGTCAGGATAACTTGTACTAGATGTTCCCCTTTAAAATGGCCAATTGTTGGCACCCTTCCCGCTCATTATTTTGGGGAGAGGCCCAGGGCCTCTATAAATAGAGCTAGCCACCACAGAGTACAGAGACATCTAGAAATCTAGGGACAGCCAGGAGAGATCGGACATGTAGAGATCTGGTAGAACCCTAGTAGAGAGAAAGAGAGGCGACTGAACTCACCCTAGTAGTTCATCGCACCAGCTCAAGAACACCTCTCGTGAGGCTGTTCTTCCCTTGTACTGTTCCTCATCAGCCCCTGAGGCAATCCACCACACCACACACTGGAGTAGGGTATTACACCACAACGGTGGCTCGAACCAGTATAAACCTTGTGTCCCTTGTGTTGTTCGTTGTTTCCAGTTCAAATCACGCGAGGAGATTGGACATAGATCGGTAGGGGAGAGATCTCTGCGCGCACCCCAGTGTTCGAACCTCAAGGGTCTGTCGGAACCCGAGATCCGACAGCACGCATCAATGCTGCCAGCACCATGCGTGCGTATACGAGGGATCTACATGTGCTGTACACCATGTCGAGGAGTCGGAGGGGCCAGCAAAGAAGGACTCGATGATGGTCGCGGTGCCAATCAATGCGGGGCCTATGTCGCCAACGGTGGTCGGATTAGACGAAGTGGTCGGGGAAGATGACAGCGATGTTGGCGATGAGCAGGTGGTAGACGAAGATGAAGGCAGTGGACGGGCAGCGGCTACGGGGGTAGCAGGGGCAGTAGCCGAAGAAGAGTGGCGGCTGCGGCGGCTTAGTTAGAAGCACGGCGGTGGTGGTCAAAGTATGCGACGAACCCAACAGCATGACTAGGAAACGCATGGACGGTGGCATTCCCATGCCGATCGAGGCAGGTCGGCGCATACTAGGGGAAGTCGATGTGCGGTGATGGCGGAATGGACCGCGGGCCACGGCGCTGCGGCCGAAAGGGGCTACGCATCAGCGACGGGCAGGTCGGGGCGACAACGGGAAGACCATGGGGCAGCTGCTGTGCTACTATCCGAAGGGGCAACGCAGCGCAGCACGTGAGACAATGTGGACACGGGGACGACTTTAGGTGGTGGTGGAGACCTCGTGCCATGTTCGCTATGGCCTGATGGGGCGACGAAGCGGCAACACGAGGGTTGGTGTAACAACAGAGATGACCTCGATAGGATAGCCTCGGGGCGGTAGTAGACCGCGTGCCACGATGTGCTACGTCCCGAAGGGGCGACACATGGGCAGCACGTCGGTCGGTGCAACCACGGGGGGAACCACGGGGCGGCAGTGCTGTGGCCCGACGGGGCGACGCAGCAGCAGTCCGATGCTCGATCGTGGTAGGGGCGAACTGTACTCTGGGCGGTCATCATGGGACCTACAGAGGCGCGTGCAACCAATGGGACAGGTCGGTCGCACGGCTTAGATGAGGAAGATCGTGACGGCAGGCGGGTGATCAATCTAGTCGCACGCAAGGTCGCGGACGCCGCTCGGTGGAGGTGGGGTGGTTGCAAAGTCCAAGCTGAAGCCGGCGGTCACGACCGGCGCGGGACGACGTGTAGACAAGTGCGACAGTGGCAACGCATGGGTGACCAACACAACGTCGGCATCCGAGCAGCGACGCTCGAGCGGCCAACGTAACAACGACACCCGATTGGCCAGTCCCGATGCAACGAATGCAACGTCCTGAAGACATGGATCTACATACACAGCGAAGACAGGAGGTGGTGCAGGAGTCCCGGTCTCAGCAGGGCAGCGATCGCTGGCGTAGACTGATGGGCGGGCAGAGGCGCGAATGATGGCCAAGACGAGCCGCTGCCTAAAGTCGCGCGAAGCCACCTGGTCGAACAGGAGGCCTTGTGGTCGCGCTGATATCGGAGTAGAGGCGCGGGGTCGACGACGGCGGCGGGCGATGCAATCTGATCTATGACCGGTAAACTAAAAAGTCAATGCCGATCAAGGTGACTGTCGGTGTCAAAACCAGCGGATCTCGGGTAGGGGGTCCCGAACTGTGCGCCTAGGCCGGATGGTAACAGGAGGCAGGGGACACGAAGTTTTACCCAGGTTCAGGCACTCTCGATGGAGGTAAAACCCTACGTCCTGGTTGATTAATATTGATGGTATGGGTATTACAAGAGTTGATCTACCACGAGATCAGAGAGGCTAAACCCTAGAAGCTAGCCTATGGTATGATTGTTGATGTGTATGTTGTCCTACGGACTAAAACCCTCCGGTTTATATAGACATCGGATAGGGTTAGGGTTACATAGAGTCGGTTACAATGGTAGGAGATCTGAACATCCGTATCGCCAAGCTTGCCTTCCACGCCAAGGAAAGTCCCTTCCGGACACGGGACGGAGTCTTCAATCTTATATCTTCATAGTCCAGGAGTTCGGCTTGAAGGTATAGTTTGGCTATCCGAACACCCCCTAATCCAGGACTCCCTCAGTGACCATCGAGAGAGAGAAACCCCTGATCCAAGGATTAGGAAAAAGACTCTCTAGGGAAACCATTCGACAGGATCGGCGGACGAACACTTGGTATGGGCGGCGCGGCCCCCGACGGCGGTTAGGGTTGGATCGATTAGGCTAATACCATTTTAAAAGGGGTAGCGAGCAATTGGCGGAATATAATGAATGTGTTATTGAGCATCGAGCACGAGTATATATTGAGTACAGGACTTGAAGGGTAAGACTCCTCTTCTGGTGATAAGCTACGAGACGGATTACAAAATCTATACTACCAAATACATGTAATCAAAGCTTATCTCTAACAGTTGTTGCTTAAATTCTTGATATAATCCTAGTAAACTGTTTGAGTAGGCCAGTTTACTAGTGTTTAGAGTATAGTGTTGGTATATTTAAGAATGGTTTTTTAATCGGCCATTATTACTGTAATAAGCTTCTTGGAGCTAACATTCATTTGATATAATCTATCGAGAAACATAATATGCCATTGTTATTTCTTTTGGTCAAATTTTGGTTATTTCATGTTTACTACATAAATACTAAGAACAATGTGGCAGCCAAGAATTACAGTGCAATGCATCGTACATATATGTATATGTATTATATGACTGCGAAGTAGCATTGATATTTGTTAGAGTTGTGTCGAATATTGTGTACAAGGTAGGTTACAGTTGGACTATGAGTTGTATTGTGTTTAGATAGCATATGGAGTCGTGTCCTAGTAGGACACTTGTATCCCAGCTCTCATAGACAGCGGGCTAGACACACGATGTAACCTATGCCAAATTAATAGCACAGGAAAGCAGGGGAAGCCGGCGGCATGTACCGGCGTCCAGGGCGACCTTGTGCGGTATTGTGGCGGTGTCACAGGGAGAAGCGCCCATAGTCAAGCCCCGGGTATGTAGCCATATCGGTGAACCTCATTAAAAAATCTCTGTGTCGTGCTCGTGTGATTGCTTAGTCCTTGGATGATTGATGGAGTGCCTAGGATTTATTCTAACAAGTGATATCAAAGCTAGGTTGTTCGAAGGTGGATTGTTGATCTAGAGGAAGAGCCGGAAGAAATCGTTGAGAAAATCACAGGAGCGGCTGTCAGAACAGCGGGGCGATCGTATCGCGGGTTTCGTGGACGAGGTGATAGATCGACTGAAAGATTTTGCGGCAAAGTAGCGATCAAAGGAGGCGGCGGCTACGTAAAGATCGATTCGGTCGGATCGATCCGTAGGTGGTGCTTTATGTGAGATGGACCAGGCTGGCAAAAAAGGCGTACTGACGAAGTGCGCGCGCGGCGTACTTGTAGGCCCATGTCGCGGGATTAATCCTGTGTGGCTAGGACGACGCGTGTGGCTGGCTCGTTCGATGGTGGCCCAGGTGTACGGGGGGCTGGAGCTGAATTACATGTGTGGGTACGGAGGGATCGGCCAGAACCCGTGACATGCGTGAGGATTTGTTGGAGGAAAACAAGGAGACCGAGTCTCCATGTAGGGCGCGAATAGGCAGGCAACGAGTCAGCGGAAAGGAAAAATCATCAAGCGATACTCCATCAGGAGCAGTACTTGCATACGGATTTGACACGAAGAGTAGTACTAGCGTCAGGAGTTGAGCCAAAGGAGCAGATCACGTGAACGCCACAATTTTGGTGGATTGCTACTAGTGCATGGAGGCGAGACCATGCTAGGTTTTGACGGTGTACTTTGGCGTCACGGGAATAGCTCAAGTATTTTTTCATGAAGTCAGTCATACGAAAAACCATGGAGCCAACGGGTACCAAGTTTGAGATGGAGAAGTTAACGGAACTAAAAACCTTGGGTTTGTTGGCACAACAGGGATGCTTGAAGAGTTGCAGGAACTCCATTCAGCAAAGATGAAATTATCTTGTGATGTACAGAAGACGGTGGTGGGATCGGCGACGACGACATAGGAGCGTGATGCTGATCGTGACCGACTTCTAGGCGTGGAAACACGTGGCGCAGGCCCGAGGGGTTGATTCAAGACGGTGCGCACATGAGAGCTTGGAGTCGACGGGGAGCGAGGGTGGACTGATCATATACCATAGAGTCATGTTGAAGGTGGAGCTGGATTGAGGGGCTATGGTATACGGATCTAGAGAATCGAAGCCTATTCAGCGGGATGGAAAAGCGAGGGACACGTCGTTAGGACTGGAGCCCAGTGGTCTGAAGGAAGCATGAAACTCGTCATCGGTCGGTGATGATCAGTGGTACTCTGCAGTGGGGGTTGAGTGGTGTGGGTACGCAACCCTGGAGACTCGACCGGGACAGCGGAGGCTCGACAAGGTAATAGCGGCGAGGCGTGTGGTATGCACGGGACATGGAGATGGCCCAGGACTTTGGTTGTCATACATGTGGTGAGACAACTGCGAATTTTACTTGGGATGACTACAAGAAGCAATGAAATTCTTTCTAGTTTCAAACAGACGGTCAAGAAGAGCGGTTATGTTGAGTTCAGGTAACTCATATGTGTGATACCAAATATGTGAGTTGTTCATTTTCACGCAGGTCGGTGATCAGTGTGTGATTGCATTGGACGGATACTCTGGAAGTTGGGGCACAAACTAGAGTGACACGGAATGTAATTTTGCTCGAGTGTTGACTGTGGTCAAGAAAAGGAGGGACTACAAGTTGGAGGTGGAGTCACATGGAGTCTTTGGAGTAGCAGCACTACTCATCGGATAAGCTCAAGTCCGATGTACATGGTGTTGGGTAATGTAGTATTTCAAAAGAAATCCTATGATCACGCAAGATCTATCTAGGAGAAGCATAGCAACGAGCGGGGAGAGTGTGTCCACCTACCCTCCTAGACCGAAAGTGGAAGCGTTTAGTAACGTGGTTGATGTACTCGAACGTCTTTGCGATCCAACCGATCAAGTACCGAACGCACGATACCTCCATGATCTGCACACGTACAGCTCGATGACGTCCCTTGAACTCTTGATGCAGCTGAGGCCGAGGGAGAATTTCATCAGCACGACGATGTGGTCACGGTGATGATGAAGTTACCGGTGCAGGGCATCTCCTAAGCACTGCGACGATATGACCGAGGTGTAAAACTGTGGAGGGGGTCACCACTGATACGTCTCCATCGTATCTACTTTTCCAAACACTTTTGCCCTTGTTTTGGACTCTAACTTGCATGATTTGAATGTAACTAACCCGGACTGACGCTGTTTCCGCAGAATTGCCATGGTGTTATTTATGTGCAGAAACAAAAGCTCTCGGAATGACCTGAAACTTCACGGAACATCTTTTCGGAAATAATTAAAAATCCTTGCAAAAGATGAAGACCAGAGGGCCCATACCCTAGCCACGAGGGTGGGGGGCGCACCTGCCCCCTAGGGCGCCCCCCCCTGTCACAGCCCTAGCATTGGCCTTGCTTGTCATTGCATCATCATCTTACATCATGTTTAAATTTCTCAGAAACTTGAAATGGGAACTGACCAAACCCTAGCACCAAAATTGACTTCAGGAAAAGTCCATCATTTTTGAAATTGGTGAAAACATGTAACAAAAATTGGTGCATATTTTCCTAGGACATTTCAGGTTTTTGGATTAAATCATAAGTAATTGAATTAGAG
Source organism: Triticum dicoccoides (assembly GCF_002162155.2). Taxonomy (NCBI): domain Eukaryota; kingdom Viridiplantae; phylum Streptophyta; class Magnoliopsida; order Poales; family Poaceae; genus Triticum; species Triticum dicoccoides. Next base: position 13,602,231 of record NC_041393.1, read on the forward strand.
CATTTAATGGCTATAAATATTTTAAATGCTTCAATAATTCTGAGAACATTTGAGGGATGTTAGTAAATATTTTAAAAGTGCCCACAAATTTTCTCGGGAGTTTTCAAAAATGGTTTAGTATTATTACTAAATCAAAAACAGAAAAGCAAAATAGAAAACATAAAGTAAAGAGAGAGAGAGAGAGAGAGAGAGTGAGTTACCTGGGCTTTCAGGCGGCCCAGCTGGCTGGCCTAGCCCAACTCCCCGCCTGTCATCTTCTCCCTCGTGCCAGTGGGCACGAGGGCGTGTGGCCGCCGCGCGCGCCCACGCGCTTGGCCACCTCCTGCTTCTGCCGACGTCCTGGACTGCTCCAGACGACGGCATGCGCCCCCCTGACCTCTCTCTCTCACACACGCAACTCCTCCCCTCCTCTGGCTCCCTTCCCTCTCTTCCTGAGCGCACCAGAGGTCGCCACCGTGCTCTGCTGCAGCCATCGGCCACCCCACGCCTCACCGACGCGCCCAGAAGCTCCGCCACTTCTTCCTCGACCGCCTCACCGAGCCACGCGCCACCGGAGGCCCACGAACGTCTTCACCGAGCTCTTCTTCGACCTCCTGATGACGAGATCGCCTCCGCCACCCCGCTCGCTTCGGACCTCCTCTGAGCTTGCCGTGTGCATCGCTGTAATCTCTGTGAGGCCACGGTCCGACCCCCCTTTCCTTCCCCTCGCTTGCATGCAGTAGCCGCTGCCTCACCGATGACCGTAACTGCCGCTGCTTGAGCTCGTCGCCGACGCAGCTCCGGTGACCAAATGGTCGTCCGGGTGAGTCCAAACCTCTCCCCGCACCCCATAGAGCCTCGCTAGTGCATCCGCTTGCCCGCTAGCATACCATAGCAGCAAAACCACCGACGCCCTCGCCGCCATCGGCTCAGGCCACCCCAGCTCCTCCCGTTCGCTCCATTAGATGCGCCGCATTGCCAGCTAGCCATAGCCGCAAACCACGAGTAAAATGGTGCCCTGTAGAGCATTCCCGAGCCGCCCCGTCATCTCTGTCATCGCCGGCGACAAGCCGTGGACTAGGTCCGGCGGGTTTGAGCCCGTTTGACCGGGGTTTGACTTCCCCCTGACCGATTGACGTGTAGGCCAGGCCCCTGCTTAATTAAGAGATAGATTAATTAGCGTTAATTAACTTAGTTAGATAGGTTAGCCTCTGACATGTGGGCCCAGGCCTTAACGAAACTAGATTAGGTTTAGTTTAATTTTAATTAACCCTATTAGTTAACTGTGTCACTGACGTGTGGACCCCACACGTCAGGTTTGACCCGGACCAGCCCTGTTGACTTGCTGACATCATCATGACATCGGGCTGACGCAGTAAATACTTTCTAGAGTTTTGAAATAAATTAGAAATGATTTATTATTTTCAGAAAATACCCAAAACTTCTAAAAATCATATTAAATCAACCGTAACTCCAAATGAAATAAATTATATATGAAAAATTATCAGAAAATGCAATCAATCCATTTATGCTACTTTCATGCATGTTAAACCAACTTATACACATTTTATAAGTGAAAACATGATAATGGCATTTTAAATGCTAAATATGGAGTTTGCATATGAACCCTTGGTCCATATGGACTTCATTTAAATTGTTGCTAGATGCATTAGTGCAAATCATAACATTATTGCCATGTCATGATCATGCATCATATTGTGCATTGCATTGATTGTGTTTCTTCTCTGTTTGCCGGTGGTGTTCCCCCTCGGTAGACGTTGTTCTGACGTTGTGATCATTGACACTGATGAAGACTCAATGCTATCTTCAGAATTGCCAGGCAAGAAAAAACCCCTTGTTCATTCCGATACAATCCCACTCTCTCGCTCATGCTCTCTTTTACTTCATTAGGACAACAACGTTTCAACTGTTACGTGCTGCGGTAGTTGAACCCCTTTCCTCTGCATGACCTGTCATTGCCACAGAAAATAGATGATACCCAATAGCATGAGTAGGAATTGTTTGAGCCCTGATGTTGTACCCTTGGGAGGGACTTCATTTAGCTCGTTACCTCAGCTACGATCTTGTACCCTTGGGAGGGTCTTGTAGATAGTCAGGCTCCTCAGCCTTCTTTATTTTTAGTTGTCCGGACTCAAACAAGTTAAGCTTCCGCATGTGCTTATTGCTTGTATGCTCTGTATGTTGGGTCATGACACCCATGTTTGTAATACCTCGCTCCTCGGAGCCTATTGAATAAATACTTTGAGTCATAGAGTTTTGTTGTGATGCCATGTTGTATTTACACATATTGAGCATATTGTGTGTATGATTGAAATGCTTGGTATGTGTGGGATCCGACAACCTAGTTGTTTATCCTTGGTAGCCTCTCTTATGGGGAAATGTAGTCTTGTGCTTCCATTAGCCATAGTAGTCCGCAACATCCCGGTTCACCGGAGTCCTGCTAGCCCAACACTACTGCTCCGGAACACTTGACTGGTCGGCATGTGATTCACTTCGTTCCTGTGTCTGTCCCTTCGGGGAAATGTCATGCAGTGACATCCGGAGTCCTGCCTAGCCTGCTACAGCTCGGTTCACCGGAGTCCTGTTAGCCTAGTGCTACAGCCCGGATTCGCACGTTGCTGCCTGACATGCTCGATGTTGATTCATGTATGCATGTCCCCGTAAGTTTGTGCCATGCTGGGTTCACGGCTAGTCATGTCGGCCCGGGTTCTCTGTCATATGGATGCTAGCGACACTATCATATATGTGAGCCGAAAGGCGTAAACGGTCCCGGGCCATGGTAAGGCGACACCCATGGGAATACCATGCGTGAGGCCGCAAAGTGAAATGAGGTGTTACCGGCTAGATCGATGTGACTTGGAATCGGGGTCCTGACAGCTTTGGTATCAGAGCCTGACTGCCTGTAGGATTACCAAGCCATACTGGTCGAAGTTGAGTCTAGAAATGCTTTAGCTATATAAGGGAATTGATTGTGGAAGGGAACGAAAGGCTCTTTTACTCCTTTACATTATGCCCTTCTGATCTCAGTCAACCTCTTCTTTTCTACGGGGTTAGGAAACTAGGCCTTCTCGTCTATCTATCAGGATGACGTGTTACTAATCCATAGACTTATAGGATTGATGGATTCATGTCTCAGTTCAGTTTCCAGTACTTCCGTGTGTTCATAGTTGGTCTCGGAACCTTGATATTGTGATGTTGAGTCGTTATGCCACCATTTTCCAAGATGTCTCAAATCTTTTTGAGCATTTACAGCCGTTATGCTATCCGAGTCATCCGAGGTTACTAAATAGTCTGATGCATTTGCAAATCCTTTCTTTCCGTTCCTGATGTCCTTTTTGGTTAGAATAAGCACACTAACCGGTGCTTTGAGGTACTCTATTGCCTCGGTATATATGTTGGGGCTATTATTATGACCCTAGGTGTTCCCGGTATGATGATTCTGGCCACCATCCTCAAAAGCTTCCCGTGATGCCATTTAGTAGTAGTTATTCTACTCCTGGGTTCTTGACCCAAGATCCA
>NC_041393.1:13607574-13616586 GCF_002162155.2 Triticum dicoccoides
ATATCATCGAACGTTTCACACAACCACCATTAATTAATTCACACATATATACACACATGTATATATATATATATATATATACAATTTCTCCTAATTGGTGCCTTCGGAGCCGGTGGCATTAGCCTAGCTAATTGGTGCCTTCGGAGCACGATAACAATTGGAAGTGGTTCATGGGGGCGGTAGCGGGTGATAGTATTCTCCTTTGGGATCTATGACCTGCTCGAGCAAAAATCCCGCTATTTCCTCTTGAATTGCTTCTATGCAGTCCTGTGCTAGGAGCTTGTCCCGCACCTCTTTGAACTATTAAGAAGGAGATCAATATGCATGTGTATTAGTTGTGTGACTAGATATCGATAATGGTGTAAAAATTGTGAATAGTGTTCTGACAATCGATATGCCCCGTTCATGAAGTATATGTTTGGATGAAAGAAGTGACTTCCTTTGATTCACGTGCATTTGATGTAAGTTGCCGCCGTGAATTCAAGAAAGTATGTTTTGCTTCCTCTGGAATCATCACAAGCAGTCATGCATGTGCGAAGTATTCTATGGTCTGATAAACCGATCATCTTCATTCCATATGTATCTCCTAGCACACCAAGCCACTGATTGACTTGTTAAAGGATAAAGAGTTATCGTACTATCCTAGGTCATGCACAAGATTCCATTGTCCTCGTTGATGGTTCCCAACCTGAACTCGGTAGTTTTTTATTATAAGACAACTACGTGGTCATGCTTGTCTGGGACAGCGTGTTCACATGTAAGTAGCAGAAGCCGCTCATGTTTCGGAGCTTGCTATCGTAGTTTATTCCCCGAGAATCTTGCAACGCCGTCTTGTCGATTTGTGTTGCAAACTTTCGTTTTCCCTTCTAGACTTGATGAGTCTGGATTATTCTGACACCAACCAGATCTGAATCTCAGGCAGATATGATGGTTAGAATGTTTCCCAAGAACTATAATATTGGTATCCCTTTAACCCAGTAAAGTGGATGTCGTGGACAACACACCAGCCGGAAGAACCGTTATTGTAGTAATATTGTTTGAGGAAGTTGGCCACCTCCCCATAAGGATCTCATATAATTTATTCTAGTAGTTGTTCCTTATGAATTTATTCCGTTATTGTAGTAATCTTGATGTTCTAGATAACAAACCATATCAATAAATGGGTTACGTTAGCACATCAAGGAGAACATTAGAAGCGGAGTGCTAAATGTCTCTCGGTTGATCATCCAGATTTTGAACCCTTTGCCTCGCTAAGGTGAAATCTGAGAAAGTGTTATCTTTCTTTGCATCTGCATCGTCCATCACTATTCATCATGGTAGTATGTTGTGTTGCCAGGATCCTTGACACGGATGTTGGTAGAACCTTGATGAATATGGAAATGCTCAAGTTTTTGAGAACACGCGCAAGCAAAATTATCCCATGCGTTGTCTTCAACAAGGTAGTCCACACCATCCATTCTAGTGTGGGTATGCCATCCTTTCGAACTCCTTCAAATGATCGTTTGTGCATTTCCTTAGGCTAGTATAGAGAGTTTCAATGATCTCTGTATCAAAAGTAATTCTTTTTGCCTCTTAAGGGAATAGCTCTATGAGTCACCTCCACTAAGGTGCCTCCTTATGGTATTATGGGAAACATAACTCCTCGCTACTTTGAAACCCCCTCACCATCTAATTAAGCGTGGAATTGTTGCCTACCTATTGAACCTTCGTCATAAGTTCCTTGCCATTCCCCCTGAGGTGTGTTTGTGTCTCAGCTCAATAGATGTTTCAACGTCTCGCTCCATGAGTTGATCCTGAGTACTCGACCTCCGAGGAGATCGATTCCTGTATAGTTTCTTTCTGCCATCATCGTGTTGGATGGAGATCTCGAAAGTAAAGACGTCAAGATCAAATTGAAGCAATGAATCAACATCTTCGAGAAGGACAGCTGGATCACAAAGATCGTGTTAGCTTTGTGTCCCCTTTGTCTTCTTACCTCACGTCTTGAATCTCGGGACGAGATTCTTGTTTAGTGGGGGTGAGTTGTCACAGCCCTAGCATTGGCCTTGCTTATCATTGCATCATCATCTTGCATCATGTTTAAATTTCTCAGAAACTTGAAATGGGGACTGACCAAACCCTAGCACCAAATGAATTCAAATAGGCTCAAATAAAATCACTTCCAATAAACCCAAAGTGACTTCAGGGAAAGTCCATCATTTTTGAAATTGGTGAAAACCTCTAACAAAAATTGGTGCATATTTTCCCTAGGTCATTTCAGGTTTTTGGATTAAATCATAAGTATTTCAATTGGAGCATTTAATGGCTATAAATATTTTAAATGCTTCAATAATTCTGAGAACATTTGAGGGCTGTTAGTAGACATTTTAAAAGTGCCCACAAATTTTCTCAGCTGTTTTAAAAAATGGTTTAGTATTATTACTAAATAAAAAACAGAAAATCATAATAGAAAACATAAAGTAAAGAGAGAGAGAGAGAGTTACCTGGGCTTTCAGGTGGCCCAGCTGCCTGGCCCAGCCCAACTCCCCGCCTATCGTCTTCTCCCTCGTGCCAGTGGGCATGAGGGCGTGTGGCCGCCGCGTGTGCCCACGCGCTTGGCCACCTCCTGCTTCTACCGACATCCTGGACTGCTCCAGACGACGCCACCACTACAAAAAAAGACACGTCTGTGACATTTTGGGCCGAATGAATTTTTTTTCTGTCATACATATGACACTTCTATGACGATAATTGTGACAAACCCCGGTATCATTATAGATGTGGTGGGCTCCTACTTGTATGACAAAAAATCATGACAAAAAATGGGCTTTTCATCCTGGGCAGGCCGGAGACGTAGCTGCATGACATTCTTTGGGACATGACGGAAAAAACCGTGGTAGAAGCAAGGGCGAGGAAAATTTCGGGGAGTTCCCTGTTACGGTGGGAGGTCGGGGGCCGAGCGATGCGCATTTCTCTCATACACATACGTGTGTGTGTGCGAGGCGTTGGCTCTAACTGAACCCGAGCAAGGCATTGGGCTCTAACTGAACCCGAGCGATTGCACTGCACGGTACGCGTTACTGAACCCGAGCGATCGATCGATGGCTGTTAGCTGAACCCGATCGAGCGATTCCTTCGCTACTGCTGCTAACTTAAGCCGATCGATGCTGCCTCTGGATGAGCAGTGAGTGTTGCGGGGGTGGGGGGGTGGATGAACAGTTCCCGGTGGGGGTGGATGAACAGGACCCCGTGGTGTTGCCTTTGGATGAACAGGACCCCGATCGATCGAGCCGGTTGGGGCTGGATGAACAGTACCCCGTGGAGGGCTTGATGAATAGGACGACCCCGTGGAGGGCAGGATGAACAATAGACGGTGGAGGGCAGGGTGAATAGTAGCCCGTGGAGGGGTGGTTGAACAGGAGCCCGTGGAGAGGGCTGGTTGAACAGTATCTGCTGGAGTAGCGCGAGGTGAAGGCTGGATGAACAGTCGCAGGTGGAGGCTGGAGGAGGTCGACGGTGGATGAACAGTAGCTCGTGGAGGCTGGAGGGGGTCGACGGTGGAGATGAACAGTATCCCGTGGAGTCCCGTTTTGTGCTACGCCACACCCCTCCCGATGAACAAGACCCCTGTTTCGACCGTAGCGCTCGAACACAAGTCCGTTTCATCCGTTTTGCAGTACGCCACACCCCTCCCGATCAACAGGACCCCCGTTTCTACCATAGGAGGTCCGTTTCCTCCGTTTTGCGGTACGCTAGACCCCTCCCGATGAACAGGATCCCATTTCGAACGTGGCCGGTCGAACACAAGGCCGTTTCCTCCGTTTTGCAGTACGCCAGGCCTCGTTTCCATCGCCTATTCCGTCCAAGCCCTCCCGATGAACACGACCACTCATTCCGTTCCGACCCAGCTGGTTGGCTCCCACGCGTTCTGTTGCCTCCCCATGAACACGACGCATTCCGTTGCCTCCCCATGAACACGGCGCATTCCGTTTCCTCCCCATGAACACGACGATGAAGTTGTTTCTCCGTTCCGACCCAGCCATGTACATGAGCCCTGGCCGTACGTATGCACGAGTAGGCGTTCGAGACCCTGCCCGTATGTACACATAAGTGGCCGTATTTTCTTTCTTGCACCCTGACCGCCTCTACTACGACACGTGCGTGCCTCTACATCGACCAGTATATATGTACGTAGACGTTCGTGACCAGAATGACAATGCTACGTACGCTTCGACCAGGTGGGTCCCGACTGTCAGGCACTTCCTTGCATGCGAAGATGTAGCTCGTGGGTCCCAGCAGTCAGGGGGGCGAAATACGGTGGCCCGTCTGGTGGGTCCCGCTATCAGGTGGAGGAATACTTATTTTGCACGTAATAAGGAGACACTTCCTTGGTGCGGCCGTGGACCCAGCTATCAGCCTCTCCACGTACAGTCCACGTCCAATGGAAGTCATTCCTTGACCACGTTGACCACGCCGCGCCGAGAGCACCAGGGCGGTGGATGACGGCGAGCCCTAGGAAGGGGACGACACGGAGCTGGAGAAGACGCGGCAGTGGATGCCCACACGTAGAGGAGTACGAGGGTTCACTGGTTCGCTGCGGTGTGAGGCTGTCGTTGCTGCAGAATAACAGGGGGTGTGGGTGAGTAGAGGGATGGCCTGGCCAGCGGTTGGAGTTGTTGGGGGCGGTGAGGCCTCCGTCGCATCGCAGCCGGCCACGGGAGGCAGGAGCATGAGGCACCACCAGCGCTGGTTTGGGCGGCTGGAGCAAGAAGACCAGAGGTTGAAGAAGCATTACGGCCGTTGGATGGACATCGTACGGTCACTGGAGGTACAATCGTGCATATTGACTAAGTTGACAAAGCCCTCCGTCCCCGTCAACTTAGTAGGACCACAAGTCAGCCTGCCACTATACTGGGTCCCAGCTAACAGGGGGAGTATTCATTTTTTGTGCGTAATAAGGAGGCATTTCCTGGCGTGCGAAGATATAGCTGGTGGGTCCGAGTTGTCAGCGGCGGTAACATTTTTTTCGCGGAATACAGAGGCCCTTTCGGTGGGTCCCTGATGTCAGGTGTAGGAATCATTATTTTGCACGTAATAAGGAGGTATTTCCTTGCGTGCGGCCCTGGACCCAGCTGTCGTCCTCTCCACGTATAGTCCACTTCAGATGCATGTCGGTCGTTGACCACGTTGACCAGGCCGCGCCAAGAGCACCAGGGCGGTGGACGACGGCGAGGCCTAGGAAGGGAATGACACGGAGGCAGGGAAGACTCGGCAGTTGTTTCCCACACGGAGGGGAGTACGACTGTACGAGGGTTTACTTGTTCGTTTGCCGTCGCCGGAGAATAACAGCAGGTGTGGGTGAGTAGAGGGATGGCTAGGCCAGCGATGGGAGTACCGTGGGGCGGTGAGGCCTGCGCTGCAGCAGAGCCAGCCGTGGGGAGGAGGGAGCAGGCAGTCCCGCCGGCGCCTTTTTGAGCGACTGGAGTAGGAAGAGCAGAGATTGAAGAAGCACGACAGACGTTGGATGGCCATCCAACAGTCACTGCTTGTGCGTCAACCTTTTTTTAGGAAAGCCTCAAATCTGTGGAAAGAAGCATACAGCCCATCTGCCATTATTTCTAATAATTTACAGCCCATTTGCTAATTATTAAGGTTTTTTTGGAGCCCATATTCTTTTTGTTAGCATTACAACCCATATTGTGGCCACGGTTATAAAATTATACGAAATTTTGCATATTTCGGTGCGCTCCGAACTCTTTTTAATCCCGAAATTTCGACTCACATTCAAACTGATTTTAAAAATAAGTGTATATCAATATAAAATCCAACAAATTCTCCACGCATAAAAATTAATGTAATTTCAAATCTCGAAATGAAAAAAAGATATTTGAAACTAATTGCCGGTTTGATGTGTTTTAAAAATGTACAACCCATTTCTCATTAGTGATGGGCCATTTTCTCGGCCAGCCGAATGGAAGCTCTCCTTCTCTTGAAAGATTTGCAGCCCAACAGGCCTAACAAAGCGACTTACTTCGCAAAGCACAAACAAACTTGGCTGTGGCCATGGACCCAGCTGTCAGCCTCTCCACGTACAGTACTCTTCCGATGGAATGTCGTTGACCACGTTGACCACGCCGCGCCGAGAGCACCAAGGCGGTGGATGACGGTGAGGCCTAGGAAGGGGACGACGTGGAGCCGGGGAAGACGCGGCAGTGGATGCCCACGCGGAGGCTGCCGTCGCCGCAGGGCCTGGCGAGCGGTGGGAGTAGTAGGGGGCGATGAGGCCTCATCGGGAGCCACTACAAGAAAGTTGTTAATACATGACAGTCCTAGTCCGTCACAGATCAGCCAAAAATTGTCACACGTGAACATCCATGACGGATCTGAAATTCGTCATGTATATCGCGTCATAATTTGACATCGTACCTTCCATGACGGTTCTTGGCCGTCATGGATCTACCCCAGGCCCGCCAAGCCCAAACTAGGCAGTGACGGAACAAACCAGCACCGATTTACATGACATGGCTGCAACATGGCGCCTACGTGGATCTGACGTGGATGATAACATGGCCCATGTTATAACCAGCCCAAATAGGAACTTGGCCCAATATTTTTGGTGGACAATCCAACCGATTAGCCTACCCGTTTTTAGTCCAACCCATTAGCCCCTTTTTTTGTCCAGCCTGTTTTCATCATGCAACACAATTTACAACAGGAAAACCAAATTATATTTATTCAAAAAATAGCAATTTTTCACATGACAGTACAGAGTTCCAACAATCGAGTAATATGACAAGCATATCTAGAAAGCGCTACAAGAATTTAAAAAAATCGAGTAACATGACTTCAAAGGAAATTCACTACTAGCTGATTTTAATCTCCAACACTACACCACCGCATAAAGGAGCTATCCAAACCCACGTAATTTCTAAAAAACTTCAATCTCCAGTAACATGAATTAACTCTACCAAACTTGCATAGAATCAAAACACATACAAAATTATATTAAGTTATAAAAGCCAGCTCCCAAATGAATCCAGAAAGTAATAATATAGACACCACTACTATATTAAGGTACCACATAAATGTGCGCAACACATGTGAAGAAAATCAGACTAGTTACAAGTTCAAAAAACTGTTTATAAATGTTGCATTTTATCATCCAAACATAGAAAGGTCAACTTCATTTTCAAACAAAGGATGGACAAATCATTTAATATTCATCAAGTACAACAACAAAATCAAGTTTATATGCACATGACATGGCTTGTATATCAAAATGGATGATTCCATACAATACAATGTAGTTCAGAGTTAATAAAACATGAAAAAAGTTATACCGTAGGCATACTTCATCAATTAAAGCTAATTTCTATCAATAAACTTCTTTTTGCATGTAATGTAAAATAAGAACACTCAAAGGCAAGACCATTTTATACAATTAAATGATCCACACTTCAATAGAAGTGATAAAGAATTGAGACAGAGAAGATGTTGAATAATACCGAGAATTAGATAATATGCTAGTAATAACACTAAAAAATTGAGACTTAACAAATGCACTATGGAGCCGATTGAACACTCCTAAATCTGAAGCCAAAACAATATACCATTTACTATTAGTAATCTTAAAGAAAAGCGTACAATCTTCACTTCCATCGTTACTTCAGATTGCAATTCTGTGTACACGCATTTCTGTAAATACAGTAGTACAATAATAACCAAAAAAAACTCAACATCAACTAAATTGTTATCTTGCAAACCCAAAGAAGAAGGGAAAACAAAAGGATTATTTATACAACTATATGAAGAAGTCAGTCAATCATTGAATTAGACAAGAAGGCAGTAATGAAGTTCATTTCAAGGTAATCGTTGAAAAAGATTAGCATGCTAGTTGCTAAAGAAACAATGAGTACAGCAGAATGAAGATGTACTTGCATCAGCGTTGTTTGCTAGAGAAAATTCTGCCAGCATATACATTGTACCACACCATTCCTTAACAAACAAGAACGACAGTAAACGAGTAACAGAGACTAACTTCAAGATAATTAACACAAACTGGGCATAAACATAGGCCAAGTTCAAATAAAAATATGTAATGTTGTGGACTATATTAACTCAATTTTTAAATCAAAAACCGAAGGATTTTTCATTTAACTCGATGTTTATGATGCAAGTTCATCTCAAAGTGCCAACAAATACAGTACAAAACAATACCATGTTCTGTTCGAGGATAAGACAAGCGAAAGAATGGAAGGGACAAGAATACAAGCGAAAGAATGGAAGGAACAACAAATCGTATGCTTAGCTCATCACTTATTCTACTGCCATGAGATATCAACAGTAAGAATTAGTATTTTATAGGAACAATAATATATTGACAAATGGAGATGCAAAATTACCAACAGTGCTGAGGAGACACGTTTCTCAACAACCAGGACACTGCAATCCATAGCAGAAGGATTGCATGCAGACCAGAATAAGAACACCAATTTTTCAGCATAAAAGGTTACAAAAAGGAAGACATCAAGTTTCATCACGCATACAACTAGGGAAAAACTCATACCACTGGAAATTACAAATTAGTTCTCCAACAAGTAAGAGATGATGTTTGGAACATTGTCATTTGGCACAGAAAAATTTAAACTACATTATCTATGTGTACATCTAAATCCCAAAGATGCAGATTGTTTCAATATTTCATTATTTTATTGTAGAGCTTCAATCATGTCAACTAGAGCAGCTTGTTCAGTGGTAAATCTTGTGCCTCTCCCTCTCACTCAGGGAGCAGCTTATTCAGTGGTAAACTCGTATGCTTAGCTTTCTTCCATCTACAAAAGCTGAGAGGGAAAAGGAGAAGCAATCAAATTAACCACTGAAAAGGTTGCTCCCTGAGTGAGAGGGAGAGGCACAAGATTTACCACTGAATAATCTGCTCCATCAGGTTTATGCACTCGGTCCCCATCAGGTTTCAAAAATATATATAATTGTAGTTTATGTACTGGTCCTTCCATAACTGAAAACTATTTTTTT
>NC_041393.1:13618941-13637128 GCF_002162155.2 Triticum dicoccoides
GGGAGAGAGAGAGAGTTAGGTTGCAACTTGCAAGAGGGGTGGATGGGTGGGGGATGCGTTGGATCTGACAGCCGGAGCTGCGAGGTGAGAGGAGGGGTGGGGGAGGCCGACGGCAAGCTGTGGGAGGAGGGATGGGAAGAGATGGTGGGTGGCGGCGATGGGGAATCGGGAGGGGGCTGCGTGGAGGAAGAGAGGAGGGGGATGAGGAGGAGTGTGTTAGGGTTAGCGTTTTATATATGGAACAATTGGGCGGGCTTTACACGGGTTTGTAGGGTTGTAGCAGACCATCCATGACGATTTCTGATATTGTCACTGCAATTCCGTCATGAATTAACACATTTCTTGTAGTGGCACAGCCGGCCACTGGAGGCAGGAGCAGGCGATCTCCCCGGCGCTGGTTTGGGCGGCTGGTGCAAGAAGAGCAGCGATTGAAGAAGCAGCAGGACCGTTCGATTCAAATCCAACGGTTACTGCTGCTAGAATCGTTTGTTGACTAAGTTGACAAGCCCTGCGTATGCATCAACTTTGTAGGCCCACAGGTCAGCCTCCAAACAGGTGCGCCCCAGATGTCAGTGGGAGGAATCATTTTTTTCACGTAATAAGGAGGCAGTTCATTGCATGCGGCCAGGCCAGCAGAGGGAGTAGGGTGGGCCGGGGAAGCCTGCGCGGCATCACACCGGGCCGCAAGAGGAGGGAGCAGGCAGTCCCGCCGGTTCTAGTTTAGGCGGCTGGAGTAGGAAGATCAGAGATTGAAGAAGCACATCCGCCGTTGGATGGACATCCAACACTAACTGCTGCTAGAATCGTGTGTTCACTGACAAAGCCTTGCGTAAACAAGTCAGCCTCGAAATTTATTGCAACCTATTTTCCATTTTTAGAATTGCTGGCCATTTTCTGGTCAGTACCAGGGTCAAAAAATTAACTAAACTAGTCGTCAACCCGTGCACCTGCACGGGCTAGTAGTAATAATGTCACTATCATACGCTAACTCCGAAATCACATATGAATGCAATTGGAGAAATCTAAATAATACACTTTGAGCATTGCCATGACATTAACATTCATTGAGTTCTCATCAAACTGTTTGCATTTCCTAAATCCTTTTGAATCAAATTAGTATTGCATTTTTTTAATAAATTAGGCACACTCTCGGGTCAGTTGAGAAGAGTCTGTTTAACACCAAAGTAAAGCAACATATGTTGTCCAGTGAGGAGAAAATATGGTCCTTTAATAATTTTGTGTCTTGCAAGGCCAGACCATCAAAGGGCAAAGAAACATTTTATGGCTGCAAATATACATTTGTTTCTTTATCAAGATTGTGATCCCACAAAAGGGATCATAACAATGCATGATGTTTATCGTTTTTTGTGTAAATACAGGTGCTACTGACTATAAAATGACAAACTGAAAACAATAAATGTTGATTTCCTTCACAATGCCATCAAAAGCAAGGCTCTCTGCTGCCCGCCTGCACCTCCAAGGCAGGATACCTCTCTAGCCTAGCTGCTCTTCCACCTCAAACATGTGAATAGCGATGTTTTTGCGAGCATGCCCCAATTGATTCTGTAATTGTGTAAATTTAAGAAAATATACATCTCTTTTTGATAGCTCATCAGTGCAATTTATCCATGATTTATTTTTCTTTGTAGAGAATAGAGTGGCAATAACAGTAAGTGAAATTACAGTAACTAAACCTTGACTTGCATTTCTGTAGCATTTAGGCTCAAAATAAAACATCGTCAAATGTCCCATAATAGGAAAAATATAGATATGTACATATTGTTTAACTCAACATGTACAATTTTTTTAATATGTCATGGGTCCTTACACGCTTTAGGCACATTAACCCATTAACTCCATGTACTGTGTACGGACACGCACGGTTGTACCCATATAATCGAAGAGGAGAATACTATGTGATATTTCTCCTTTTTATTTATTTCCCCTATTTCGTCAAATCCTACCCATGGGTGTATTAAGATTATCAGAGGATCAACATTCAACTAATGATTAATATAATACAAGTTGGTTGAATTACTAATGATCAGATAATGCAATGTAGGAAACATGGAATCCTGTTAATAGCTTGATTAGATCAGTAAACAACATAGATTTACCCCAATGGCAGTGTTAATATGAAAATAGCACAAATCGAGAGACTGAAAGCTTGGTGGTACGTAGGACGGAGTGGCTGCAAGTCCGTGACACTAGTCTCTTGTCTTCAGTCACAAAGCATACAATACCAGAAATTTTCAACCATGCTTAGCAAATATCTGGAATATATATCTTTCTTATAACTGTACATCAATACCAGAAATACAGATTGCCTGTTACAGATTAGCAAACGTAATACAGACTACCTTCTCCAATTCATCTTAAAATTACAATATTAATGAACAAAGTTTGTCAATTTTGTTGTACCAATCACATACAATCATACAATATCTCTCAGCAACTGTAATCTAATGCTCTTTTGTCCGTACACTGTACTTAAGCTGTTTTTCTCATTCCTGTCTCTGTTGCTATAGCTTAACTATTTTGTGTTACAATACAATGATAGGATTCTACCATGTTGTAGATAGTTTCTCTGAGCATCATTCTCGCGAACAGATATACCACGACACAAAAGATACAAACTCAGTAAAGGAAAACTACATAAGAAATGATCAGTGACAAACAATATCATTTATGTACTGTAAGAATTCAACTATTCGCGCTTGAAGGTATCTACTATTCATGCTTGAAGGCCATCCAGGTAGATGACTATCAATAAAAATGTGTAGTTATCAGCAACCATCATTCCGAACACTATTATTGCATAATAGATCTCCTATTTCCTGCCAAAAAAAGGCAACGATCGGTTTGACGCTATTTACTTTTTATAATTTATTATACTGCAGCTATGGTGCCCTTTCCAGATTAATACAACTCTTGGTGTATACTATACTGCAACTTATTTCGCAAAGCAAAAAATCAAGAGTGTCAGGCGGCCTAAGGCATCTCATATGTAAATCAATTATACTAATTACCTTAGAACTAAAAAATAGATGCCAGATAATTAGCACATCCGACTCAACTGAATACACACTCCTTGACTCATAAATCACATGGTTAAAGCAACAAACTAATACTCTCGTCATGTCAGACTAAGTCCTTTCTAATGAAAGCGAAAAGGAAAATATATCATACTTCCTCAGTAAGATTGAATAGAAACAAACCATATAATTCATGACAAACTGCCCACTCCAATCTTCCATCAAATAAACAAATGTTGCAAGACAACTGCGTACAGTCATGGAGTTCATAAGCTATCAGATTTGACTATCAAGAGGTAAAAATAAGTACCTGGTCAGATCAGAGAGGGAGACACTATTGTCTCATAGCGCAAAAAGACACCCCTAGTCAGTCTCCCGCAACATAGCATGGCCATCCTCCTTCCATTGCCCCCTCTACAACCAATCCCCCCAAGCTACATACAGTCACATTCGGGTAGGTTGAATTGAAATAAACTGACCCAACGCTTTCCTGCAGCCACAAACGTGTGCTCACCAACATATTTAATAAGCTTCAGACATAAAAATATATGCATACAAAATTAGTTAGGAATTGAATCAAACTTTTTCTGGCAGAAGGAACCTGGGATCGAGTTTTTTGAGATAGGATCATAAGCCATTGGAGAAGAAACCGGCGGCAACACAGTGGCCGATCATCGCACAAAGAACGCAGTGGAGACCTTCGCCAGGAAAGGAGATGACTTGACGTGCGGAGATGTGCTGGCTGAGTTTGGATTTGATGTGGATGTGAAGGAGGCAGTGGATACTGGAGACCTTCGCCAAGAGCGTGGGTGAGGAAGGGGAGCATGCTGGAGGCAGCGAAGACTTGGGGAGATGTCCGAGGCGGAGACACCGCGATGCCATCAATCTGTTGTACTTCCTCCACCCTGCACCCTCGGGAACAATGATTGCAGTTCGATCCGACACAACACTTCTTCTCCACTTCATCACCCATCCTAGATTGTAGTCTGATCGGGTCATGTATGGAAGGATCTCTTCCTCTAGTTCATCATGGTTCAAGCTTCAAGGAAGGGGATAAGAGAGAAGTAGGATGGATCATTTCTGTAGATAGATTGCTGCTTCTTTTTTCTTTTTGGGATCTAAGGAGATTGATTGTTGAGCAAAGGGAGGAGGTGGTGTCTGCGAGGAAGAGTTTTGTTTTGAGGAAGAGTTTGCTAAACAGGTGGGACAACACGCAAGGACTCCTCGAGAATTTTTCTCCTCGAGTTTATTTTATTTAGGATTTCACGAGTCGATCTAGACCGATAATTATTTGGTCCCGCTAGATAAATGACTTGTAAATTCTAATTAACGTGTGATTTTTTATGGAGTCCTTGATTACTATAGGTATAGATATGTGGGAAATTTTGAAAATTCGCAAATTTTTGCTGGTGAACGAAATATTCTTAATCCGAAAATTAATAGCCATACTAAAACAAATTTAAAAATAAATTAGTACTATGTCATGTTAAATCCAATGAAATACGTATAAGATATCAGTGAAGAACAAAAACAAAAAAAGAAACTTATATCCCATTTGCTATATTTTTTTGGAATTTTCAACCCCTTTTGATATTACTTTTAACAGACATTGACCATACTCTTAAGCCAGGCCGGAATACATCCCTCCTCGTCTTGAAAGATTTGCAGCCCAGTAATTCAGAGAAAACAAATAGGCCTAGCTTGGGTATTCCTCAAAAAGAAATACTGGGCTACCTATTTTCCCAAAGAACTGGTGCATGACAATTTAGCTTTATTTATTTATTTACTTATTTATGCTTACGGGACCATGAGCATGTACCTGGGCCGGATTCATGTGAGAGCCTCCCTTCCAGTTAATTATGGGCTTCTCTATTGGGCCTTCATCAGTGGGCTACATGTTATCAACAAGTGCAAATTGTGTTCCGAGTTTCAAAAAAAAGTGTTTCGTACGATAAATAGTATGCGCTACGTACTGTACAGGGAACTAAAGGATCGAACCGTGCAACGACTTCCAAAACATTGTGTTTGTCGTTCTAACAACACATTTATTCAACCAACAGACGAAATATACTACTGATTGTACATTGAAAACAGCAGCAGCAACAACCAGGGCTGGGGGTGCAACAGAAGCAGTAAGCAGGCCAGAAGAGTGAAGATGCATCTCTCTCTTCCAAACCAAACACCAGCCATAATTACAAAAGGGCTACCAAAAAAGAAAAATGTGTATGCATCAAACTAAATAAAGATCCTACTACACCAAGTGTACGCATCTAACTAACTAGCTCAGTTAGACGTTACTATTTATTAAGCTGTGGAGATTGGCTGACGGCTTGAACGAGATGGGTGCCTAACGGGGGAAACTCCAGCCAGCAGGTCGAAGTCTGATACTTGCGACCCTCTCTCCTACTTTGGCTGCGGAGCGTGGCGGCACATATCAGGGTATGGTGCATGCAGAGATGCATGGCATGCTATGTACACACAGTCTTGCCTGATGAACAAAACCGCGCTGCCATCATGATCTTAGCCTTCGGTTATCTTCTGGTTAATCGGATAATTCAGTCCGACAAACAGAGAGCGTGTACCGAGGCTACTTGCCAGCCGCCAGTCAAAAATTCCTAAAGGCCCAGAGAAGCTGGGATCCTGCTCAAAGACCTTGCAGTGACTGTGATTGTATTCCACGAAACAACACGTCCGGTACGTGCGAACGATCATCAATCTTTCGCCATCGTCTGATCGATCCAGGAACCACCTGCAACTGCCATGCCACTTTTCTTTGAAAGGTTTTGGGATTAGGAACGGTAGGTACACCAGGCGGCCTACAACATCATATCAAGTTGGAGTCAAATAAAAAAGGGCTCTTGGTTTAGTCAATCTTAAGAACAGCATGTTATGAGCATGAATATTTTTTTAGCAAATGTTGACAGTAATATAAGCAAGCCATCATGATATCAAAGGAATGTAACATACTGCTGTAACAGCCGTTTGTAGCGATGACTGGAGTAGGCCAGTAATACGTCCAGACATAGAAGGAGTCGACAGCGTAAATGAAGCCCTTGTGTTCAATGGCATCAGAGAACCATGGAGGATGTATGATCCTACGATGGACGTGCAGATTTATCCACTTACCGCAGTGACCTGTCAGATAGGCGAGACCGCGGTTGAAGAACGCAATTTTCCTGAAGTCTTTATAATTCGCAGATCTTGTGGGCACTTGGCAGATTACAACCTTGAGCAAATCAAACTTGGTAACATGTTGGCTACTGTAAGATTCTGAGTATTCTGGGCCGCGGTGCCAAAGCAGTGCAGTGTTAATCAATGGAAGGGGGATCAATCGCCGGGTGTAGACCTCCACAAGCATCCAGCTGCCACGACTGTTGACGAGCACCATCCAAGACATGTTCATGCTGACCCAGTACATACCGTTAATGTAGTTGAGGCTGACGGGGATCAGATCGCAGTCAAGGGGGTTGATGCTCGCCACCCTACCATCGTTATGCTGCGTGACACGCCGTTTATGAAGATCATGCGGCATCAGCAAGCAAGGAGCTGGCTTAAAAAGCTCCAGCCTGAGGGCTTTGAGTAAACGGTACAGCCCCGACGAGCACGCGGCGAGCGGCATGGTACTGAGATTGTCCACACGTGAAACAATGAGCTTGATTACCTCTGTGGGGAGCTAATTCCAGCCACTCTTTCGGCGGACGCTGCTCGGTTCTGCCATTGTTAGTGCTTGGGTTTCGGACGAGGGGGGGAGGCGCCTAAGCGGGGATGGAAGATTGGACGAGATTATGTGCGGACAAAGATGGAGAAGCGAATATGTGTTGCGGGAAGTGGACAGGTGATGATGACTACAGCACGCCACTTGAATTACGAGACACATACCAGCAGTGTAGGGTCATGTCGATGCCAGACAACTTGCTTGAGTGATCACAGTACTGGCACTCCCTACAATGCTATGCCCTAACTGGCTTGAGTAGAGTAGTAGAGTAGGACTCTGCTCTACTACTAGCACCGGAGGAGTAGTATATTCTAATCTAAAATAGTTACAAACTACAATGCCCGAGCGTGGAAGGACTACGAACCGTTCTCAAAGACCGTGTCTACGTGGTGTTTGGACATGGGCGACAACCTCAACGCCAACGGTGCTGCTCCTGTTGCACCATATGTGTTTTTGTCCTTCCTGTTTGAAATCGTGGTAGAGTTCATGTTTCTACTCTGCATCCTACTAATATGCTAGTCCACATGATTAGTTGTGAACGACGACTTCTTCCCTGACCTCGACAACCTCATCCTCGACGACATGGGCAACAACGTCAATGCGGGCAACCAGTGAGATACAGTGTGTAGGAAGCGGTTTGGGAATTTGCATGCCTTTCCAACCAGTGAGATACTCCGTACAAAGTACGACAGAGAAATAACCACAGAGAAGGAAGCTAAAAGTGAACAATCAAACGAGCATTTTTGCATTTGTTTTGCATTGAATCATTTCACAAGCTTGACTAGTGTTGTTTTTCTACTTTTACAAAAACCGCATCATAATGTTAAAACATGCATTTGCACGTACATAAGTAATAGTAGTACTCCCTCCTTCTAGGTGTATATGTCTTCCCTCCTTCTTGGTCACGGTGCACAACCGAAGATGACTTAGCATAGTCTGCAAGCATATATCGAGAGAGACGTGTAGTGCGATAGTATATAGTAAACTTTGTGCTATATGCACGTACTTGCAAATGCGTACGAATACACAAGGTTTCCAAACTTTCCCTTTTACATACTTAATTAAGGACGCTACAAATTCCTGAACGTTTGGGCATTATCATTTGCGTTCCAAAACTAATGAGATCGCCTTACGAAACAAAAATTATACTCCTCCTAAAAGCCATGGCGCTCGCAGGAGCGCTTGCAGCGCGCCACAAGTGCCCTGGTGCGCAGCCGTTTCCCAGCGCGCTGACACAACGCCTCTTCCTCAGCCTCGCAACTCGCAAGGTGCTGATTGGCGGCTTGCCGGGAGGCGAGCGTGATCTCACCGGTGTGGTGATCCGGCGCCAACAGGTACTCCTCCTCACTGGAAGAGTGCACCCGGTTTACGTACCGCCAAGCGTAGATGAGGCACTTGGGCCCGACTGCACTCAGGGCGTCGGCACGGGCGTCCTCCGCCACCCTCACGACCCTCGCACGAGCCTTCTGCCAAAGAGCTAATTGCCTGACTCTTTCGGACGCGACATAGGCCTCACAGGAAGTTTGTTCCACGGTGTGCTTCTCTTCCTAGGCCTACTTCTCCGCCTCTATTTTGGCACGCTCTGTTGGAGCCGAAGCCTCCCACAAGGCAACATCCATTTCTTTCCAAAGCTCCTCAAGGCTGGGGGGCTCGGCGGGCGGCGCGGCGTTCTCCTTGTAGCGGGGAGCCGATGCATCCTCCGGCACGCGTGCTGGCGAGATTGGGAACGCCGACGCGTCCACCTCGACGCGTCGCGGCGAGGAGCGGAACGCCGACGTGTCCTCCTCAACTAGTGGCGGCGAGGAACGGAATGGCGACGCGTCGTGGAGCGGCGAGGAGCGGAACACCGACGCATCCTCCTCGACTAGTGGCGGCGAGGAATGGAACAGCGACGCATGACCGTCCACGCGGTGCAGCGAGGGGCTCATAGGGCTTGGGAGGGGCGATGCCATGGTGGTCGACGTGAGAGGGAGGGGGAGGACATAGCGATGAACATGAACGTGAGGGGGAGGAGATAGCGATGTCGTGGGATGCGCAATATTTATAGCGAGCAATGGCACACCTACGTAAGATATGGACTTAGCTGCACTGACTTAACTGCCGGACCAGTTGCGTCACTGACATGTGGGCCAGACCCCTGTTGGTCCCATATGTTAGTGACCGAATGCACCTGCAGTTTGGTAACAGCTATGTGGTCATATTTGTTGGAGTAAATTATGGGGGAGCGAAGGGGTGGAAATGTTGCTGGTCACAATGGATTGGACGAGCGTGGGGGGAGGAGAGTCATGCATGCAGATTTTTTCACACGGGGTGGAGTGGTGGGACCGCCGGAGGGAGAAGGAGAGTTTGGCACGCATATTGTTTCCACACATGGAGAGGAAAAAATTTGGAGATGAACGGGCTTCCTGTAGGTATGGGGAACGGTGCACAATAAGTCATCTTGCATGCTGGGCTAGGTATAGTCTCAAGTCATTAAAAACAAACACGCCCCACACATGTTCATATTTCAAGGTGCACTAAATTATTGCGTGCGATGATTAAGGATGGCCATAATGGTGGTATCTTAGCTGGTACTCCCTCCATCCGGAAATACTTGTCATCAAAATGGATAAAAGGGATGTATCTAGATGTATTTTAGTTTTATATACATCCCTTTTTGTCCATTTTGATGACAAGTATTTTCAGACGGAGGGAGTATCATGCACACGGGAATAGCAAACATGCTGATGTGGCAAAGAATTAAAGAAGAGAGGGGGGTTAGAGTTCATGCATGCATTGGTAAACACATTTTTTTGTGGAGAACGACAGCACTAGTTGACTACTTTTGCAGACTTCAAAAACTATTCCACAATGTTTCAACATTCACAATATCAAATCAATATTTTTACACTCATTATAAAACGTAGTTCTTATACTCCCTCCTTCCATCTATATAGGGCCTAATGCGTTTTTCGAGGCTAACTTTGACCAAATGTTAGAGCAATAATATATGACATGCAACTTACACAAAGCACATCATCAAATTCGTATGTGAAAGGAGCTTTCAATGATATAATTTTCACATTATGCATGTCATGTAGTATTAATTTTATCAATAGTAAAAGACGGTCTTAACAAACGCATTAGGGCCTATATAGATGGAAGGAGGGACTACTCATTATAATCAGTACTCCCTCCGTCTAGGTGAGCAAGTCATCTTAGATTGTGCATTGTGACCAAGGAGGAGGGGAAAACGAGAGATCTTAATGTTTATTTGCTAATTAATAGCATTGCATGCAATGAACTAACCACTGCATGTCGTGTTTGGTAGTCTCAAGTTATTAAAAGCATGCACACCCACATCTCCTATTGGTTGATATGTCAAGAAACAAGAAACGAGGTAGAAGTTAATGCTCCGCGCCTAACTGTTTTGGGAGTATTGTAGATATTGATATTTTTAGTATAAATTTGGTCGTGGGATTTCATTGATGCCTGTCAAAGCGTTGACAGATCTGCTATGTGTGACCTGAAGATGAAAGCGTCGAGCATCTCGAAGTTGATCAACAATCTTCAATTGTCAAAGATTAGCCGTTCGACCAATAAGGTCGCACACTTAATCGCTAAGTATAGCTTTGACAATAGATTAGATGGTATTCTTGTAAATAATGTACCGCCCTGTGTGGTGAATATTGTATCAAATGAGTGTACTGGTGTGGCTGGTTAATTAATATAAGGTGGTGTTAAAAAAATTATAAATTTGGTCAAACACTTTTGCAAACGGTTGACGGGAGTAAAAAGGACCAGAGGGAGTATCATGCATGCGGAGTAGGCAAAAAAATGCTTTTCTAAAAAAAGGCAAAAAATTACTCATTTATAGCCGGTCGAAGTCTCAAAGGGCGCGAACGCGCGAGGGAGGCGAAGGGCATGGGAGGCGCGACATTTGACAGAATTATGTGAAGTTACATCCACGCGCTGGCATGGCGTGCGAACAGGTAGAAGCTATACCGTCAGGCCTACGATATGGGTCTAGTAGACATGACATCTAGTGGGTCCCGCATAGTTCTCAAGAACTCTTTGGGGCTTGCAGCCGTTTATCCCCCGGGCAAGCCAGCAACCCCACGCCGTTCACACGCCTTACTCGTCCCCGTCTTCTACCTTACAACAGTTCGCAACCAGTCGTCCCGTCCTTTCACATTAGTTCGCTCCCAGTTTTTTTTGCGGGGTTACAACAGTTCAACTTCTCCTAACCCTCCTCCAAAATCCATGGCCTCCCAAATCTCCATGGTCGCCGCTGAGTACCAGGTTAGAGCCATCACCGGCGATCAGTTCATCGTCATCTACACACGTGGATCCGAGATGGTGAAAGAATGGCTTGCTCGCTTCCTACACATGTTCAACAGTTCAACAGATGAGTGGGTCGCTGGGCTAGATGTTGAGTACACCACAGTCCTAGGACGAGAGAAGGATCTAAAGGACGAAGAGAGGAAGAAGCCCGCCGTGATCCAGGTTTGCGTACATAACGTTTTCTTGGTCTACCACATATGCCATGCCGACGTTGAGTGCCAGGATTTTAAGAATTTCCTCAAGGACAAAAGAGTGAAATTTGTTACTGTAGGCTTTAAGAACGACAGTGACGTCCTGTGTCGGATAGGTCTCGTTGTAGGCCAGCCCTTCGATCTCCAAAAGGAAAGCCTGGTGTCCTCCTCTCAACCTTCAATGCTGACCCTGGCAACAACCATGATTGATCCTTCGTACGCTATACTGAAGAAACCTCATCATGAGATTCATCATGCATTGGAGTTGAAGACATTAGATGAAGATCACATCCTGTACGCAGCAATGGATCTACCTTTGTTTAAATATCTACAAGGGTTGGATGAAGAAGCAGAGCCTAGTGTCCGGTTCAAGCAAAGAAGCGTCGGCGAAGAGGAAGAGGAAGAGGGACGAGGACGAAGTCGAGGACGTGGACTCGGACTCCAAGTAGGTGGCAGCGCCGTCGCTCATGCTGGTTCTACTGCAGTGTCAAGCGGACTAGTTGCTTATTAATTTATTTTCAAGGGTGTGTTGTGCTGAGGCCCCAGCAGAACTATATTTATGTTCTTTCTCGTTATTTGAACTCTTTAGTACGTATAATAGTACTAGTACTATGTCTTACTATTGTTCTTCTTGCAGTTGGTACTACTGCTCATATCTTCGTGTTCCTACTGTACTTAATACGTTTGTACCAGTGCTATAATTTGGGTCAGTCGATTTGTGAAAGAAATTCGACGGAGCGAATGAAGAAGTCGGCAGAAGAGGTCGAAGAAGCCCTTATAGCCATCCATGTTGCATCAAACGGCTCACATGAGTCGACTGACCCAGATTGCTCCTTCAGATTGCAGGATCCACGTGGCATTCAAGGTCTCGAAGGTAGATTCCACGTATGCACCAGGTTTGCGGGCTCGACGCGCCCGCGACCGGCTTCCGCCGCGACAGCCACCATGCGCGCCTCCTCCGCGTGGGCGGAGACGACAATGACACACTAGTTCCTCCTCGCCGGTGTGCTGGAGCATGCGCTCGTCCTCCTCTTCGTACGCTACGTGCATATACGTGGCTCCACCAGCTGCTCGCGTGTTTGGCAGCGGCGGCATCGCGAGGAGGGACTGCATACGACGTGAGCGGGCGAGCCTTCGGCTTCATGGCATAGGGATGGCGGTGACACGGCGGTGATGGGCGAGAAATTGTTGGCCGGAGCAGGCGGGCGCTGGCATGCACAACGGCGGCGGCGGCATATTGATGAGTGCGCATGTGGGAGCTTACTTTAGTTTTATATATAAGGTTGGTCAAACTTAAAAGAAAACCGTACTAGTACACGTAAACATTAGACTTAGGCTGCGCTTTTATTAGTTACTAGCTTATGTTCTTGCCCATTGTGACCAGCCTTAGTACCATGGCGATGATACGGAATCCTGTGCAAGCGCGTGAACCGCGGTCGCGCGGCCGATCGAACGGTGCGTCACCGTGTCGCGCTCGAAGGACATCCACCGAACCTTTTTGTGTGTGTGAAAACAATCCTCGAATATTACTCAGCTTTTTTTCCTATGAAAGTTCTTTACAGTGCAATATTTCCATATATTTGAATTTAGCTCTAGTTCGTGTTTATTTGGATTTGGACGTTTTAGGTGCGCCCTAGTTTTTCTAATACTGATTTTGTGTGTGTGACTGAGAGATAATGTGTGTATGTGTCCATATGTGTGTTGTGGCAGAAGGGCAATGTGGAGATGGTGTGCGTGTGATACATACATAGAGAGGTGTGAATGTGCAAATGATCGTGCATGAGTGAGACATAGACAGATGCCGATACGTTGTGTATACGTGAGAGAACGGTCTTCTAGTTTACTTGTGTGTGTGTGTGAGAGAGAGAGAGTGAGGGAGGGAGGGAGAGAGAGAGAGAGAGAGAGGAGCATCCGTAACACAACAACCATCTCTCTCGATTCGTCCGTCCCTCGCACGGTCGCATGCAACACATGCATCAAGGCGCACATTTTGACACCCTCACCCGGCCCCTGCCCACCTCAAGGCCTGCACAATCTCTTCGTGAATACCCATTTCTCTCCTTAGGTTTGTTTTCTCTCAATATCGGACACACACACAGAGACAGAGACACACGCAGCACAATACACACACACTCCCCCGAGCACACAATTCATCACTATCCAAGGTTATACGGCGACCACTCTCGCTTGTGCTTCTTTGCGCCCCAACATGCACAACACCTCAATCTTCAAAGAGGGCGACGAGAAGATAGAAGACAGCGACCACACCGCGCTAGAGAATGCGGGTCATTTGGAAGCACGGTGATGTGACGACGGCTGACTGACTCCTCCCCCCACCCTCTCTCTCTCTTGCAGAAAATTACCAATCCCTCTCTCCCCCGCACAAAATTGTCAGTCCCTCAGCCCACGAGATCCTTCCCCTCTCGTCCATGTTTTTCCTGCTCTCTCATCAAACATGTTGTCTCCTCTCCTTCCACGTATATAGAATCCAGATGCACACGCATCTCATGTATATTACATGTATGCATCTTTCTCACAGACCTAACTTCTTCCTCTCTCTTTCTCTCTCTATCTCTCTCTCTCTGTCTGGTTAGGTTTGTCTCCTACTCTCTCGTCCACATACATACAATCTTTCCCTCCCTATCTGCTCCATCTTCAAAAGCTCTCTCTGCATGTTTCATTCACACATTGGGATATGTCAAAATGTTGCTTCTATAATGGCTGATGTAGAGTTATGGTTGTTATTGTTACATGCTACAAAGTAATAACTATGAAATGCATTTAGATTCTCATTTGACTGGGATTATGTGAGTTTGAGCATGTTGTGAAGTACTATAGACCGTGTATACATCTTGGGATTCGACAATGATTGTAACTATTGAATTGTATAGACCATTACATTCGAAGTCAATAGCCTAATATATTTATTTCTCAATTTCAACAAATGATTAGTTCACTACAAACTAAGAAAACAAATATGTATTCCCTCCGTTTTTATTTAAGTCCACGTATTAGCATTAGTCAAAGTCAAGTTTTGTAAACTCTCAGAAAGCTTATAACAAAAAATATTAACATATACAATAACAAATAAATACCATTAGATTCATTATTGAATGTACTTTCACATCATACATATTTGTTATGGTAAATGTTTATATTTTTCTATAAACTTGGCCAAACTTTAGGAAGTTTGACTTCGGTCAAACCTAATATGCAGTGTTTACAACTACTACTCGCTACTTGCTTAGCTGACTCACTCAACACGCCACACGGGGAGTCCAGTGTCACAAAATTTTATGGTCGGCGGGAAAATCTCCCGCGACCCTGATTCGAGCAGTCGGAAGTTACCATCATAGCCTTCGGAACAGGCCAACAGATGACGCTTGGTAGGGGGCTGTTTTCGTAACTTCAGGTTCACCCTACCCAGCCAACCCCACCCCGGCACCCAGAGTAGTACACCTGAATACTCCCCAATTTCTATCCCCACCGCAAAATAGACTTCTCCACGGCACCGCAGCCTTCGTGATCCTCCCCTTTACATCGGCGCACTCGTCCACCGCAGCGCATCTGCCTCATCGATGACCTCGTACGCCGCACTGGAGCCGGTCCATCCTCGTCATCATACACGGAGCCTCTTACCCGGTATCGTCTTCCACGGTCTCAGATCTGCTTCCCGGAAGCCGACGCCAAGCACAGAAGTACCACCGTCGTGGACAATCAACCGACTCCCCTTGCCGACCATGACTCACAAAGGCCGCCGCGACCATCGTTCTCCTCCTCGATTGGTAATGTGTGTATTGAATCACTTAGCAGTACATGTGCAATTCCAATTTTGTTCATACCTACCTTTCAAATTTACTGGGTGCCATTGTTCCCGTAAAAGTAATTGGTTATAGCCTCCATTGTCCAAAAGAATATCAGCTTGTAATTGTGCGTCGCTCTTGTATCGCGCTGTGCTTGGGTAGATTTTTCATCTACAACCAGTAGTGTGGCAAATGATGGAAAGGTTTTTAGAACTAGCAAAATGCCCATGCGTTGCACGCATCAAGGTGCATTTGTATGAGTAGTTTATCTTGTTGGAGATGCTCTAACATGGCAGACGAGTGCTTTAATGTTGCCCACAAGATGCGCGAGTATTACTGGTAGTATATTTTTCTTGCCATGTTGATATTTTAAAACCACGAGTGCGAACATGCAGAGGAGCAATGAAGAACAAACACGGGATTTTCGGGACATCTTCAAGGAGCATGGCAAGTTAAAGAGGAGTTGCACCGAAACTGTAAAACGAGCTTTGGTAAGTAACACCCTTTCAATTACTTTCATGTAGCCTCGTGTTCTTTGATGTGTATATGTTGTAGTTTCTGTTTCTCTTAAGTGTGGTGTTCTTCGATGTGTAATAAGAAGAGTCTTAATCGTCCTAATGCTTTCGTTTTTATCTTGATGTAGGAAGTGGGTATTCTCACCTTGTAGTCTGTTTTTATTTATTTATTTCCTTTTGAATTCACTTCTCCGAGTTCCTTTTATCCGTCTTCTACTAAATGGATCAAGGTTGCTCTAAGTATTGATCTAAAAAAGAAGTAACTTCATGTCAGGATGCAGTTCCTACGAGGAGGGAAGTATGGTCAACCTCGAGGTCATGTTTCCAAAATGAGGTTGGATTACACACAAGGTGCCAGTTCCATAATGATGCTGGATTAGACACAAGGTGCAAATTCCCAGATGATGCTGGATTTCACACAAGCCAGGTGGAGTCGTCAGCTGTTCGTGTCCTTGTGGGATCAGTAAAGGCTGAAACAAAGTGTGTAGCAGCCCTTGAGAATGTAGTTGAGTTCCTGAAGAAGCGAAAAGAGCAACCAGATGCTCTCTTCACCCAAGCCAAAGAATAGATGGAAGAAGCCAGAAATAAGCTAGCAGAGGCAGAGCAGGCTAGCCGTCTCCTGCTATCTAAAACTGTTGTCAATATAAAATTTCCTTCATAATAGCTAGGTTCAAATGTTTCTCCAGTGAGCATGCCTGTTGTGATGTCCGTGCATCTAGTGATGTGGTACAAAATGTTTTTTTCGGGTCATGTAATAACAGCAATTACTTTCTAAGCAATAACAGACGAAGCATTGGACATGGTATAGTTCATGCACAAGCCCGACATTCCAAGTTCAACTTCCACATCAAACTCATGTTCATAGATATCTGCACATTCATACATAATGTCCACAACCATGATTCACTTCAAAGCCAAAAAAAGTGAGGAGAGTTATAAATAAAGAAAATACTCTAATAGTTCCTGCTACTAGTGCGAGCACAACAAGTCAAGACCATGCGTAAATTAATTATATTTTATTCATTTTTGTGTTCTAAAATGCCGGCCGTCTCGCGGAAGGACGTGTTGCCGCCACATGCGCGGATTCAATGAAGGCATGCGGGGCAGTCTTAAGCTGGTTGCACGCAGCGAGGAGGCGTGCTCAGCCGGGCCTGCAGCTAGTGTGGCCCTCTTGGCCGGCGCACCGGTTCAATGCGTGCGCTATGATAGGTCGCGTCCGTGTCAGAGCAATCACTCCCTCCAGTCCTTTCTTGTTTGGGTATAACAAAATCTCATCTTCCATTCACATTTTAGTGGTAGGAGTTGTGCGTGTGTGTTTTTGAGAGAGAGAGGAGATGGTAGTCGGGGTTGTCTGATCGGTAAACAAATGAATAATGTCAGTCTGGGATGGAGACGAAAAGGAGACCGCAAGAAATGTTGTGTCTACAGGAGAGATAGAGAGAGTAATTTTAGTGGTATGAGTCATATGTAGAGACATATAGGGTGTGTGCGAGAATCCCATAGAGAGAAAGACAAAGTGAAAGACGAGTGGAGACTATGTGTTTGGCGGTGAAAAAGAAAGCTTAGGTACCGAGTGATACCAGAGAACAGTAGAGACGTGAGAGATAATGAAAACCGTGTAATTTATAATGATAAGGAGAGTGTGACACTTCTCAAGGGAGACGTCGAGAGACCATGTTTGCGAGGACAGGAGCAAGATGAAGTGAGCGTGCGGGTAAGCTGGAGAAAACAGAGTGATAGCATATTATACATATAAAGGAGCATAATTCTTTGTTGTGCTTTTGAAAGTATATATAAAAAAATGATGTATATAGAATGTAATTCCAATTGAAAATGGATCCCGCCCGAAAAAAAATAGAATACAAACGGGATTCGAATTGAGTTGGCACGATAAATGTGCACTCTGCAAAATTTGAACGAAGCGGGGAAAGTCACAGTAACCGCCCGAAACCAAAATCTGTGAGATGGAAATCACTACTGCCTATCCCTGCCACGCAAAGCCTATATGCTGTATTTCTATAGGTTTCGGTAGGGGTAGGTTTGTAATTTCACCCAAACGTGACGTAACTGCCTCTCACCCGGATTCATACACGGTGGGCGCCAAAACATAGTGTGTCCTCGGCCGAAATCGACTCCCTCCCTGATTCATATTCATACATGGTGGGCGCCAAAAACAAACTCTCGTCGGCAAATATTCGGTGTACGCGATATTACCATCCTATCCCCAACCGACTATTGTTGTTCTGATGTAGTAGAAATTTGAAACGGGGGCTAAGTTTGTAAATTTCCTCGCATTTGAGACAAGCGCCCCCTGAATACATGGTTCTCCCCTTCCTCTCTACCTCCCTTTTCCCCATTCATACTCCGTGGGCGCCAAAACACCCTCTCCACCCCACCCTCTTCCGTCCGCTGCCGTCCCCCACCCCATCCACCGCCGTCCTCCTCCACCATGTCGGAGCTGATACCCCGAGCCGCCGTCCATTACAAGAGATCGACCTCTCTCATCCATGGCTTCGGACCGGGATCCTTGCATCCCGTCCTCTCGCTTCATCCCCGCCGTCGTCCACCTTGCCGGCGCCGCTCCTATGACCGTCTCGTCCACCGC
>NC_041393.1:13637435-13674869 GCF_002162155.2 Triticum dicoccoides
GGTGTTCTGTATGGGAAGCACAGTATGTTCCTTGTCAGGAAGGGGTGCAGGGACATCTGCAGTCAACAGCTGATAGAGCTGGCCTATACGTGATCGATAAGCTTTCAATTACTAGCGGCAATACAACACCGTAATTTCCAGCCAGTTCCACTTTCCCGATTTATATATCCTGGTTACGGTGTACCCCTGTTATGTACACTATGATCTGCCTAGTTGTTGTGTGCTCTTGTTATCATGGTTTGACAATAAACTCTGTATAGAGTATATTATGAACCTATCATCTGCCAGCTATCCTTACTTCTGGAGCCTATTTTTTGTGTACTTGTGCCAAATTATATAAATGCACGCACCATATTACAGCACACATGAGCTCTCTCATCAGAATCCACTGATAGCACACAAGTGTTTACAGGGGCGCCCCTATATTAGAATATCATCTGCATTACAAAGATAATCTCACAACTATTTATGTTTTCATGGTTCTCAGATATTATACGCAATTACCGTGAATATCAGAACCCGTGCATCAGAAGAATATTGTGGAACACTGCAATGACTTACAAAATTGGCAGCAAGGCATTCAGTGCCATTCTGGAAGCAATGAAACTCGTACGCTCCCCACCTGTTGATTCTTGTTCAGAATATCATCCTAATGACTATTCTAACCTCGAGGAGTCAAAGGAAGATGGTATGTCCTGTTCACCCATCAAGGTGCTTGTTCTAATTTGGCAAGGTTTTATTGATTGCGTGTATCTTGCATATGTTGTCTTGCATTTCTTCTACTTTGTTGCACCGCGATCTGCTTAGTTTACTCATCATATATGTCGAGATGGCATGCCCATCCATTATCAATACATATTCCATCTGTCATCATACCATGTTTTTCAAATCAAATGCTGTTCTTGTGCTTCAGACATCAAAAAGGAAGAGGGTGATTGCCGAACCTGAAGGAGCTCCAGCAAAGTCTTGAAAAACGTGGTGGTGCCGGAGAAATCAGACAACACCCCACTTATATTGGCTGTACAACCAGTGACACAAAACGTAGGACCGACTCCAGCAGACTGTACCCATACTTCACTGGCCACACCACTAGCCCCACCACATAGGACCTGCACTCCAGCAAAAGGTATACCGATTTCATTTGCCATAGCACCAGCTGTACCATAGAAAAATCCCACTCCAGCAAAAAGTACAGCAAGTCCATCGGACGAAGACCTATCCCAACTGTAGAGACGACCAATTTCTGCAGATTGGAACCCCATTCCATTTATTCCCAGTTTAAAAGACAATGCTTTCAATGTTGTTAGGGACTACGTGCATATATTCCCATCATGGGAAAATTATTGTGAAGACAAACACCATTTTCACATCTTCCTGTCCAACTTACATGTAAGTTCTATTATTCATGGCTATTATTTTCCTGTTTTCTGCTGATTGAACACATCAATGATTTACATTACATTGTAGTAGTTAGGCGAGGGTCAATCTGGGTAGTCATGACGAGCAAAGCTTGCTTGTTCTTTTCAAGGAAGCATTGTAGCAGTATCGGTGTTACCTGAGGAAATCACACTTTGATGGAAAGTCTATAAACGAATTTCCGGTGAATTCTCCTGTGCTAAATTTAGAAGACATTGAATGGAAAAACCTTGTTATGCACTGGTCTCGTTCCCAGGATGAGGTACTGTCTATGAAATCACATGAAAATTTGAACTTATACTTTTCCGCATGTGCCTTACAGATGTTTTTTGCAGGAAATCTACTCGAAGAAGAATTCCGGTTTGACAAGAACGACAGGATATCACAAATATCGCAAATACCACAAATTCTTGTTAGTACCTGTTATCCTGTATCACTGTACTTGCATACATACCTGGATCATTATGTGACAGCAGTATGCATGATAGCTTGCTTATCAATTGTTCGCTCCAAATTATCTGATCTGTATGAATGGTTACATTACTGTAGAATATATCCAATGCCAATGTTTTTAGCTCTGCATTGTTCTTGTAAGTACAGTTGTCCTTTATCAGTGTACTTATAATGACAGGTAGTTGTTCATGTACCATCACTCTGCAGCTTATTTTCCTTTGCCCTCCATTTTCTACACATCAAATCTATATTTACTCTTACCATAAGGTTGGTACTGAAGAAGTTTAGCTGTGCATTGCTCTTTGTCGGTGTCAAAACCGGCGGATCTCAGGTAGGGGGTCCCGAACTCTGCGTCTAGGCTGGATGGTAACAGGAGGCAAGGGACACGAAGTTTTACCCAGGTTCGGGCCCTCTCGATGGAGGTAAAACCCTACGTCCTGCTTGATTAATATTGATGATATGGGTAGTACAAGAGTAGATCTACCACGAGATCGGAGATGCTAAACCCTAGAAGCTAACCTATGGTATGATTGTTGTTGTCTATGTTGTCCTACGGACTAAAACCCTCCGGTTTATATAGACATCGGAAAGGGTTGGGGTTACACAAAGTCGGTTACAATGGTAGGAGATCTGAATATCCGTATCGCCAAGCTTGCCTTCCACGCCAAGGAAAGTCTCTTCCGGACACGGGACGAAGTCTTGAATCTTGTATCTTCAAAGTCCAGGAGTCCGACTGAAGGTATAGTCCGGCCATCCGGACACCCCCTAATCCAGGACTCCCTCAGTAGCCCCTGAACCAGGCTTCAATGACGATGAGTCCGGCGCGCGCAGATTGTCTTCGGCATTGCAAGGCGGGTTCCTCCTCCAAGTATTTCATAGAAGATTTTGAACACAAAGATAGTGTCCGGCTCTGCAAAATAAGTTTCCACATATTGCCATAGAGAGAATAATATTTACACAAATGTAATATGCTGACGTATTGCGTAGTGCGACACAACACGACCAAGCCTTTATCCGAGTTGTTTTATTGTCCCACCTCAACGCGTCATGTGAGGCGGTTTCCTTGGCACGTCTTGTTAAAGCAGAGATCGTGTCCCCTTATTCCGGGATTCTCATCAATACGGGCGTGGGTAACCCAACCGCTTCTAGGACTCCTAGATTATAGGTAAGTCCAAACGGACACGGAGAGGATGCTTGATATTCACCCTCTTTATAAAGGGACAAGGCTTTTATTTTTTCCTCCCGTGCTCAATCGAATCCTTCCCCCACCTCAAGCTCGAGCGCCCAAAGTTCAGGTCAGGTGCTCCGAACCTTCAGTAATGTCCGGATCTAGCCTTCAAGGCCGATGGGTGCCTTCCTCCGTCACGGAAGAAGACATCAAAAAATTGAGGGAGGCCAGATATATGACCGCCGAGATTTTGCATCGGCTGCCTCCCCGAGGGCAGGCCGTCCCCACCCCCGAACCCAATGAGAACGTCGTGTTCCTCTGCCACTTCCTCCGAGGTCTAGGTCTTGCTATGGATCCTTTCATCAGGGGTTTGATGTTTTATTACGGGCTAGACTTCCATGATCTAGATCCGGACTCCTTTCTCCATATCACGACATTTATTTCCGTGTGCGAGGCCTTCCTCCGGGTTACCCCTCACTTTGGCCTATGGCTCAAGACCTTTGAAGTGAAGTCGAAGATGATTGAGGGGCAACATGCAGCATGTGGAGGTGCCTCAATACGCAAGATGACGGGAAATCCATGGCCCAGAGGTTCCATCCCAGAGGTGTCTGAATTATGGAAACAGGAGTGGTTCTACATCACGGCTCCTAGAAGTGCCAAGTGGGCGGCTGCCCCTATTTTCCGCTCGGGCCCCCCACCACAACTGATGTCATGGATCAGCAGATGTCTGAGCTCGGGTCCAGCCAAGGACGTGCCTATACTGCAAAGCCGCATTCGAGATCTCTTCAATGGAGATTTCAGTTTGGTTGCGGTAACACAGGTTATGCTGGTTCATCAAGTCCAGCCTTTCAAACGCCGGCCTCTTCTCCTATGGGAGTTCAATCCCGAGGGACCGTGTGTCATTCAAAATTTTCTCGGCCTGACGCATGAGGAGATGTACAAGTCATTCTTCGGACCTCAGGTGGAGTGTCCGGAAATCATCGAGGATGTGGGCCTGAGCAGTAATCGCGCCGCCGAACAGGTAAGGCATCTTCCGGTCGAACATACTATCTCTCCTTTGTTACGAAGTTATTTCTGAGAGTTTGGTTTTTGACCAGGACTGGCTAACAAAGGCGAAGTTGATTCGGTGTTCGGACCCCCTCCCTGATGGTTTGGAAAATCCGGTATTGGAAAAGATGCTCCAGACCGCACCTTGCCCGGAGCCCTTGAAGGAAGATACTGTGGAGGATAATGCGGGTGGACGCGGGCCCCCAACGCTGCCCATTCTAACCGAGGGAGCGAGCGTCTCCATGAAGGAAGACGACCAGAAGAGGAAAAGGACTGCGCCCGGGGATTCAGAAGCCAAAGCTTCCAAACGGGAGAAGAAGTCTCCCACAGAGGGTCCTACCTTGGGGCGCTGTTGCCGCACAAAGTCTGCGGGGGAATCAATTCTCCTGCGAGTCGTAAGTGACCCGAAATACTTTAATAGTACAGATATGCCATCTTTTTCTTCTGATAAAATTACCACCGCATATATTTTTGCAGTTCGGGCCTTAGCCCCTCTCAAATGAGCTCGTCTTCGGGGGATCTTCTTCCAGAGATGATGGAGAGCGAAACGCCTCCTCCGGATTCCTCCGCTCCGGAAGTGGGCGACCCTGAAGTGTCGTCGCGGAGGGCCTCTCCTAGTCCGGTGAGGCCAGAAGATAATCCCATTGACCCCCGAAGCTCCCAGTGTCCGGCTACTGAAGAGAGCAGACAAAAGAGTCCGACACCGTCTAGTGTGCGATCGGATGTTCTGAGGGAGTTGATGGGGCGAGCGGCCATCTAAGATGAACACCGTGTGCTGATGAATACGGTGATGGAGAGAATATCGTCCGCCGAAAGCAGATTGCATCAAGCTTTTATGAGTCTACTAACAGGCTTTGAGTTACGTAAAAGAATGTATGATAGTCCTGCACATGTTAGGTGTGCCCTGTGTAGATAGTAGCCCCTGAGACTCTGGTTGTCATCGGAAACGACGACGAACAGAGGATCATATTCCCAGGTAATAACCATACTGCCTCTATGTGCAGGTGATTGAAGCTCCGGTGGCTAGCCGGACTAGCGAGTTTTCCCATTTAGAACGGCAGTTGGATGCGGCAGACGCCGACATCGAGCTTGTTAACAAAAGGCTTGACGAGGCATAGGGTAAGTGTCACTATCTGGTAAACGCCACATAGGAAGATCAGCATGATGCCAGTATCTTTAATATGTTGTGACTGCAGATGGAGCTACCACTGTTGAAGCCTTGCGGGCAGAACTTGCCCGAGCCAAGGAACAAGCGAGGTTGGGTAATGCGGCTGCTTTGAAGGCGGCCGAAGAGTTGCAAGCCGAGAAGGCCGCGCATGGCGAGAGCCGAGACAAGATGGCCAAGATGGCCATAGAATTAAAAGCCGCCGCCGACCGTTGCCGGGTTCTTGAAAAGGAAAACCAAGCGAAGGCATCGGACCTTGAGAAGGCTGCTGCGACGAAAAAAGACCTCCGCTCTGCTATGAGGGCAAAGAAGGAGGAGCTGCGGGAAGCCGGGGATATTGTAGCTGGGAAATCCTTTATGTTGCAGAGGAAGTTCGAAGATCCACGGTATGCCCCTCTGGATCGGCTGTGGAGTTTGGAGGATGTGTATATGAATTTGGCGGCGAGCGCTGCCGATGCGGCCAAGTACTTCCAGGGTCAGACGGAGCGTGAAGTAGACCAGCTGTTTTGGAGACAATTCCATTCTCCCGAGCGTCCACTTTCATTGACTGACCAATTAGCTGAATGGGCCGAACTAAATAGGTTGTCCGGACTCTCCATGAGGTCTGTTGTGGATTAGCTATGGCCGGAAAGGTCAAAACCGGACAGCTATTTTAGCTTGGTGCACCAGTTCATTGACGTGGTGCCGCGCATTAATGCGATGAAGAGGTCGACGTGCATAGAGGGCGCACGGATGTCCTTTGCCCGTGTTAAGGCATACTGGGCGGAGATGGATGCTACCAATGTTGTAGCGCGGGATTCGGCTATAGGTCGAAATGCTGCTGAGCACTACTTTGAAGAAGTTCTTGAGGGTGCCCGTTTGATAGAGTCCCACTGCTCAAAAATATTATGTTTGAGTGATATATAATCTCATTGTAAGAGAAATGCTTTTATAAATTTTTATATGGCTATTTTTATACTTTTAACTGAAAGTAATATGATGCCTCCTGGGCGGCCGTTTATGTATACATGTGTATGACCTGAAAGATTGCAGTCGTCGGCTTCAACCCCCACGCATATAATGCGGAGGTGCTCGCAAAAACACGCGTTCACACTTAACCCAACGTCTTGGTCCTATTAAGGAGGTGATAGCGGAGCGAGCGAGGCAACCGGAATATATAGCTTTAGCACTTTCACTTAGCCATAGGAGTTTGACAGTGGGGCTTCTAGATAGCACCTGGTGGCTCCGCACTCTCCCAATTCCGGGGTGCATACATGCCTGGCTGGAAAATGGCCCTTCGTTAAGGTGGAGGAATTCTAACATTCCCACAGGTCATCGAGTGGTTGACCAGTCTCACGCTATATCATGACAGTCAGTTTTCGGCTTTCTCTACTAAGGTTCTCGTCCGGATGAACCAGGGCACAATCGTAGTAGTTCTCTTGGTGCTACCTTAGCCGGTAAAGGGGAACGTAAGGCACCAAAACATAGGAGCCGGGCAAACCCAACATTTGACCAAAGACAATGATTCGGAGCTGATGCATATAGGGCCAAACTCGCGACGCCGAACACTCCCTAAGGTAATCGGTCTTTGTGGCATAAACCGGGCCTAAAAATGGCCTTTGTAAGAAGCCCCTTGTGTCCAGGTACGTGCATTGTTCTGGCGTGGCCACATGCCAAGACAGTAAAAAAGGTTTACGCATGGTCTTAATCTAAAAAGAATCCTTGGAGCGGGTCCCTGCTGCACGTCTGCACCTGTGTCTCCGTCGTGCCGTATCCTGGGCGGGTGTAGCACGATGATCGTCTGTAAAAGAGAGGAAGTTAAGTGAAAAAGTTGTCGTGCAAAAATATAGTTTTTAAAGAAACCATGTATAATTCAAGATGATAAGAAATTGTCACTCGTCTGCACGTGTTGAGCCCCTTGTATTGACAAATAGGGGTGTGACCATTTATTCGGTATAAGTAGCGGCGCCGGACTCGATTAGTTGTATCTGAGGTCTTGGTGACCTATTGGATGCTTTCGCTCGTCCGGGCGCCTTTAGTGTGCGGCTG
Organism: Triticum dicoccoides; assembly: GCF_002162155.2. Lineage (NCBI taxonomy): Eukaryota > Viridiplantae > Streptophyta > Magnoliopsida > Poales > Poaceae > Triticum > Triticum dicoccoides. The sequence continues at coordinate 13,644,713 of NC_041393.1, forward strand.
CCAAGGCAGCCTCACTCTCTTCGGCGCGCAGAGATCGCTTGATATTTCCGTGCACTGTAATGATGCCACATGGACCAGCCATCTTGAGTGTGAGGGAGGCGTAGTGCAGTATTGCATTAAAGCGAGCGAAAGCTTCGCGTCCGAGCAGTGCTTGATAGCCACTTTGAAACGGAGCGATGTGGAAAGTTAAATGCTCACGACGGAAGTTATCGGGGGAGCCGAATATAACTTGTAGTAGGAGGGAGCCCGTACAGCGAGCCCCTGGGCCTGGCGTTACTCCTTTAAAGGTAGTATTGCTATGGCGAATTTGTGTTGGGTCTAACCCCATCCCGCGGATAGTATCCTGATATATTAGGTTTAGGCTACTGCCACCGTCCATCAAGACTCTTCTGAAGTGATATCCGCTAATTACTGGGTCTAATACCAGGGGAGCCCATCCTGCGTGTCGGATACTTGCTGAGTAATTGCGATGGTCGAAAGTGATCGGTTGAGATGACCAGTGGCAGGACTTCATGGTGACAGGCACTTGGGTATATTTTCCTGGGAGTGCCGCGTTGTTTTTTCCCTTGATTACGTGTAACACATTTACTGTTTTGACTTCTGGTGGAAATTTCTTTTGTTCCCCCCTGTCTTGCTTGGGGGGCTCATCCTCGTCTTCACTTGGTGTATCCTCCCCCTTGTGTACGGCGTTGTGCTTTCCAGACAGCTTGAAGACCCAACATTCTCTGTGGGTATGATTAGCAGGTTTACCAGGGGTACTATCAATCTGACATACTTGGTCCAGAATTTTGTTGAGGCTGGACAATTCATCCCTGGTGCCTTTAGGGGGCGGCTTTTGACCTGGCCGAGAGCTTTTGAATCCGACATTTACTGCCGTGCCCTTCGTGATGTCTTCTTTATTCCGGCATTTGCTATTGCTGTTGCACCGTGATTTCCCATTTCCATCTCTAACTTCAGATGTACTGGGGTCGCTGGTGCTGCATCTCGGCTTATTTTGGCAAGGCTTCGGCGTCCGGACAGTCGACAATCTGGTTCTTTTTAGTAAGAAACCTGTTCCAAAGCTTTCGGACTGACTCTCTGGGCTGTTTAGTTATATGACTCAAATCGTCCACATCCGGAGTTCGGACATAAGTCCCTTGAAAATTTTCCTGAAAGGCGTCTTCGAGCTCTTCCCAACTTCCAATGGAGCTTTCGGGGAGGCCTTTGAGCTAGTGACGAGCTGGCCCTTTGAGGGGTAGGTACTTGATGGCGTGGAGATCATCTCCTCGAGCCATATGGTTATGAAGGATGTAGTCCTCAATCCAGACCCCAGGGTCTATTGTTCCATCGTATGCCTCTATGTTTACGGCCTTGAATCCCTCTGGAAATTCGTGGTCCAGCACCTCATCGGTGAAACATAGGGGGTGTGCGGCACCCCTGTAGCTGGGTGTACCACATTGTTCGGATGTTTGTTGTGTTGCATTGTATGCTGGGGCGCGCTTGCGTGGTCCATAGATGGATCTTGTTGCACCGTCCTTTGGGTGCGAGACCTCGCATGGGTCGCGTATTGTATTGTGAACGGCGTTGTGTGCCGCTCTGTGTTGGTACAGGGGTCGTCTATCCGACCAGATGGCTGCTTTGATATTTGGTTGTGGGGGTTCTGAGGCCTCCTCATCGAATTCGTGTAGCAGCTTCCGCTTTGGGTAGCTTTTGGAGGGGCGATTGTCGCCGTACCTTGCTGCAGTGTTGAGTATTTTACTCCATCTGATTTGGAGTGTGTCTTGCGTGACCTTGATCCTTTGCTTCTGCTTTTTCAGACTCCTTGCGATGGCAACAAACCTTTTACGGGCAGGCTACTGCTCCGGGTGTCTGTCCGGCGTTATGTCGTCCGGACCATTATCCTTGATAGGATTTGTTTGTTCGGTTTGATTATCCGGATTGCCGTTGTCCGGCAGCGGTTCGCCCTGCTCCAGTGCTGGGTCTGTGTGATCGCTATTTCTATCGAGGCGGGATTTGGGGCGGCGCTTGCGTCGCCGCTTTGACTGCTTTTCGAGGGAACATGCCTTCGGTGCGTCCTTCCGCTCCTCGTCGTCATCTTTTGGTGCGTCCACCATGTATACGTCATATGACGAGGTGGCGTTCCAGGGCCCAATGGGCACTGGTTCTTCATCGTCTCCTTCAACGGCGTCCATACCGTAGATGTCTTCGGAGTCGAAGTCGATCATGTCGGTTAAATCGTCGACAGTGGCTACAAAGTGGGTGGTGGGTGGGCTTTGAATTTCTTCATCGTCCGCATCCCAATCTCGCAGACCGTAGTCCGGCCAGGGCTCTCCTGATAAAGAGAGAGACTTTAGTGATTTTATAATATCGCCAAAGGGCGGGTGCTGAAAGATGTCCGCGGCAGTAAACTCCATGATCGGCGACCGATCGGATTCGACCGGCAGAGGCGCGAATTGTTCGGAGTCCGGAGAGGAGTCCGGCACCTTGGAATCATGAGTCTCGCGGAGTGCGGGGCTGGTGTTCGGCTCGATCGCCTTTAGGATCGCAGCCCCCGAGGCGGCGTCCAACCACCCATCCTCGATCGGCACGGTTGGCTCTGAATTAAGGGTTGAAGCCGATGCGGGTGCGGCCTTCAGGGCACTGTTAGGCGGATGAGCTAGATCATGCTCGTCGTGGCAGTGTGGCACGCTCGGCAGTGGATCGAATCCGTCGAAGATCAAGTCCCCGCGGATGTCAGCCGTGTAGTTTAAACTTACAAATCTGACCTAACGGCCAGGGGCATAGCTTTCGATCTGCTCCAGATGGCCAAGTGAATTGGCCCGCAGTGCAAAGCCGCCGAAGACAGAGATCTGTCTGGGGAGACAAGTTTCACCCTGGACCGCATCACTATCGATGATTGTAGGATCCATCAAGCCTGACGGCGACGACACAGAGGAACTCTCAATGAAAGCACCAATGTCGGTGTCAAAACCGGCGGATCTCGGATAGGGGGTCCCGAACTATGCGTCTAGGCCGGATGGTAACAGGAGGCAAGGGACAGAAAGTTTTACACAGGTTCGGGCCCTCTCGACGGAGGTAAAACCCTACGTCCTGCTTGATTAATATTGATGATATGGGTAGTACAAGAGTAGATCTACCATGAGATCAGAGAGGCTAAACCCTAGAAGCTAGCCTATGGTATGATTGTTGTTCTTTATGTCGTCTACGGACTAAAACCCTCCGGTTTATATAGACATCGGAGAGGGTGAGGGTTACACAAAGTCGGTTACAATGGTAGGAGATCTGAATATCCGTATTGCCAAGCTTGCCTTCCATGCCAAGGAAAGTCCCTTCCGGACACGGGACGAAGTCTTCAATCTTGTATCTTCATAGTCCAGGAGTCCGGCTGAAGGTATAGTCCGGCCATCCGGACACCCCCTAATCCAGGACTCCCTCACTCTTGGCTGTACCTTTTTCCTGTATCGCTGCACTTACATTTATAGCTACTTGGTTATGTAGCATCACTCTTCATCTTATCTTAAATATTCTCCATTTTTTCGTATATTATCACATCTATATTTACTCTTAACAAAATGTCGAATAAAGGCGATGCTTTTGAAGAAGATTCTGTGGTAAACTTCTTGAATTGCCCCCCCCCCCCGTATCAGCATGGACAAGGCCTTTATAGAGCCTGTCTTCGCTAATAATGTAAGTTTGTCCATCTCAAGCCTTCAAACTTTGTTGTATATATTTGGTTAGGCATGACTGTAACAGCTGTTTATTTTTGGAGTTTGCATCAAATTGCTTGTTTAAAGTTTATTATATGTAGTTCATAAACAAAAGTTCGTCCTTTCTCAATTTATGTTTTCACTTGTACAACCAAGTTCCTTCTTCATACCATGTAAATTAAACTATACAGAGCAAGTTCCTTCTTTTGCACTTCATGTATGCTTCTGTTCTTCATCTGTATTCCAGTGATGTGGTGAACCTACCCACTACAGCACAATGTCATATTCTGCAATGTCTTAACTATGAAAAATGTCATATCATTCTACTATTATTTAAACTGTCTCTTTATTTGCCAATCTGAAATGGTATAAATTGACAGCACACTAACCATTGATACTTATGAGTTCCTGATCTGTAATGCAGTGGTGTCGTGAAGCTGCCACCTCCTTCACAATGTCATTTCCTGCCATGTCTTGACCTGAACAATACCATATTGTGTTAATGGTAATTTAAACTGTGTCACTTTATTCGTCAGTAAGAAATGTGATGAATTGTCAGCACTGATACTTTTATGTGCAAAACCTGTCATTTGTCTGCTTGTTTATATTTCAGAGTGTGGAACATATAAGTGTTGAACAAGCGCAGTCTCATCATCTTGCTTAGCTGCTTGCGCTGCAGCTCCCCAGCAGGGCTAACCTTTCTTGAACTCTATTGAAGTGTTGTTGGTTTTGTATATTAGTTTGTCGGCATGTTTATTTGTACTGGTGGCGATCTTTGATGCCCAGTGTATGTAATCTGTTGTCTGCTTGTGCTTTATTATCATAGTGGCGAACTTTGATTCCCAGTGGATGTAATATGTTGTAATTTCTTTATTGTATAGTATAGGTTTTTTCTTATTGACGATGATGTAGTTATTTTACTGTACATATATCCCGTCTTCACAGTAAAGCGGCCAAACCGTACAATTACGGTACATTATCGGGCCATCATGCAATCACGATGTAGCTTGGGCCTGAAACGTGCCGATCAGCTCAAGGGCCGGCAGCAGCCCGAAATGAACCCCGGCCCATGAATATGCGAATCAAATCACAGGTTTTAACAGGCCCAAAAATTGTCTCGGTCCTTGTTTGGCCCAATCAGATATCGGCTGCGAGCAGGCCGGATGCAAACCGGGCCATAGTTAGGCCATACTATATGACGGGCTTTTAACAGGCTGAAATTAATATAGGGCCGAAATGTTAAACAAGCCCTTAACAGGCCAAAACTAATATCAGGCCGAATTACTAAGTGGGCCTTTAGCAAGTGGGCCCAAAAGCATAGTGTCCAGTTGATGGGCCGAATCTGATATGGGCCATAATTAGGCCCAAAACCTCTTAATTAGATCTCATATGGGCCACTATTAGGCCCGAAGCTTGGCAGGCCATTAATAGACCATATCAAATATGGGCCGGCATTTAGCCCAAAACATGGCAGTCGGTTAACGGGCCGGCCTACTAGGGTAATCAAAATCTTGTGGCCCTAGAGCTGGGCCCGCCCATTAATGTCAGCAAAATCTTGTGGTCCTTTAGCTGGGCCGACCCATTATGATCCGCAAGAATTTTGTCGGCCTTTACCTGGGCCGGCCCATTATGGCACACAAAAATCTGGGGGGCCTTTACCTACGCCGGCCGATTATGGCCCGCAAAATCTTGTTGGCCTTTAGCTAGGCCAGCCCATTATGGTCCGCAAAATATCATGGGCCTTTATCTTGGCCGGCCCATTATGGTCCGCAAAATCTTGTGGGCCTTTAGTTGGGCCGGCCCATTTAAACTTGTTGGGCCATGACACGTGTCGACGTATCATAGGCGCCTTCTGTCCAGTGAGTGGATGACATCTGTCCCGAGGATGAGCCGACACATGTTTCCTCTAGCCAATGATGATTTTACACGTGGAAAATCCCCATTGGTCGGGGCTGTTAACGGGTTATCGGATCCAAAACTCGACCCGGTAGCTTAACGGCGTTCCGTTACGGTGGATGCCACGTGTCGGTCACCCTTGATGAAAGCACTTCTGTGACGCGCGATTTATCGTCATGGAAGTGGACACTTCCGTGATGATAATTTTGGTAATGTCATGCAACACTTCTACGACAGCACAGGTATGACTATCTGTCATAAATTTGTCATGCAACACTTCTGTCATAAATTTGTCATAGATGTACATGCATGACAAAAAAGCGAGATACTGTGACAAACACGTATCATCACGGAAGTGTATTTTTTTAGTGCACGCGCCCCCCTGACCTCTCTCTCTGACACCCACAGCTCCTCCCCTCCTCTGGCTCCCTCCCCCTCTCTTCCCGAGCGCACCAGAGGTCGCCGCCGTGCTCTGTCACGGCAATCGGCCACCCCACGCCTCACCGACGCACCCAGAAACTCCGCCACTTCTTCCTCAACCGCCTCACCGAGCCATGCCCCGCGGAGGCCCACGAACGTCTTCACCGAGGTCGTCTTGGACCTCCAGACAACGAGATCGCATTCGCCGCCCTGCTCGCTTCGGACCTCCTTCGAGCTCGTCGTCTGCATCGCTGCAATCTATGTGAGGCCACGGTCTGAACCCCCCTTTCCTTCCCTCGCTTGCATGTCGTAGCCGCTGCCTCACCGATGATCGTAACCGCCGCCGCCTGAGCTCGTCGCCGACGCAGCTCCGGTGACCAAATGGTCTCCCCGGCGAGTCCAAACCTCTCCCCGCACCCCGTAGAGCCTCGCTAGTGCATCCACTCGCCCGCTAGCACGCGCAGCAGCAAAACCACCGATGCCCAAACTCTGGCGGCCGCAAAAGAGCTCGCCGCTGTCGGCTCAGGCCACCCCGGCTCCTCCCGTTTGCTCCATTAGATGCGCCGCATTGCCAGCTAGCCGTAGCCGCAAACCACGAGTAAAATAGTGCCCTGTAGAGCATTCCTGAGCCGCCCCGTCGTCTCTATCGTCGCCGACGACAAGCCGTGGACCAAGTCCGGCGGGTTTGGCCCCGTTTGACCGGGGTTTGACTTCCCCCTGAGCCACTGACGTGTGGGCCAGGACCGTGCTTAAGTAAGCGATAGATTAATTAGCGTTAATTAACTTAGTTAGATAGGTTAGCCTCTGACATGTGGGCCCAGGCCTTAACTATACTAGATTAGGTTTAGTTTAATTTTAATTAACCTTGTTAGTTAACTGTGTCACTCACGTGTGGACCCCACACGTCAGGTTTGACCCAGACCAGCCCTGTTGACTTGCTGACATCATCATGACTTCAGGCTGCCGCAATAAATACTTTCTGGAATTTTGAAATAAATCAGAAATGATTTATTATTTTCACAAAATACCCAAAACTTCTAAAAATCATATTAAATCAACCGTGACTCCAAATGAAATAAATTATATATGAAAAATTATCAAAAAATGCAGTCTATCCATTTATGCTACTTTCATGCATGATAAACTACCTTATACCCATTGTATAAGTGAAAACATGATAATGGCATTTTAAATGCTAAATATGGAGTTTGCATATGAACCCTTGGTCCATGTGGACTTCATTTAAATTTTTGCTAGATGCATTAGTGCAAATCATAACATTATTGCCATGTCATGATCATGCATCATATTGTGCATTGCATTAATCATGTTTCTTCCCTGTTTGCCGGTGTTGTTCCCCCTCGGTAGACGTTGTTCCGATGTTGTGATCATTGACACTGATGATGACTCAATGCTATCTTCAGAAGTGCCACGCAAGCAAAAACCCCTTGTTCATTCCTATACAATCACACTCTCTCGCTCCTGCTATCTTTTACTGCATTAGGACAACAACATTTGAACTGTTACATGCTGCGGTAGTTGAACCCCTTTCCTCTGCATGACCTGTCATTGCCACAGTAAATAGATGAAACCCAATAGCAGGATTAGGAATAGTTTGAGCCCTAATGTGCCTACTCATTCATGCTTGTTGTTATGCCTGCTACTGCTTAGAGTTGAGTCAGGTCTGATTCATCGAGAATGAATTGGAACATGGTGAACATGTCCTACCGTTGAGAGCTAAGTGTGTGAACACGATTTGGTAAAGGTACCGGTGAGAGGCCATGTAGGAGTACATGGTTGGTTGTCTCATTGCAGCCGATCTTAGGAACTGAGTTCTGTGTTTGTGATACATGAACAGTTACTACCACACATTGGGTTTCGGTAACTCGGCCCCTCTCGGCTTATTAATCAACTCGATCTCTGTCCAGGAGTTGCAACTAGTTTCTGGTGTTTGTAGGTAGTGTTAGTAGTTTACCAAGTGACCCCCGGTACAGGTGGGCTTGGAACAAACTAGGCACAGTGGCACGGTGTACCAAGTGGCACCCGGATGGTGGGCTTGGGAACCCTGCACACATCGTTTGGGGCCGTGAGCGACACCCGGCCGGATCACCTTGCGGATGGAACCCGAATTGGAGATAAACCTGGACGAGAGACTTGTGTGGTTAGTTAGGTCGTGGCCAACTCCCATGCCAGGCTTCCGCTTGAAGGTTGTCGAGGTACACGACATGTACATGGTTGTAAGTGGCGAGAGCGTGTGTGAAGAAGTACACCCCTGCTGGGTTATCATTATCTATTCGAATAGCCAGATTCCTCGGATATGGAAACTTGGACCCCTTGCATAGTTCATAGACAAGTGAAAGTGGATACTCTAAAATGCGCAAGATAAGCCCGAGTGCAAAGCTGGCTTCATAGGGAGACGAGAGCGGATCCATAGTGGTGTATTGATATGGTATATGTGGACTCGTGTGCGCCACCTCAAAAGAGTTACTTGCAGTCATAGTTCAGGATAGCCACCGAGTCAAAGCTGGCTTGCTGCAGTTAAAGTCCACCACCCCTTTCTTCATATTGATGCATATGTAGCTAGTTCTGATGTAAGTCCTATTGGGTACATTTGTACTCATGTTTGCTTAATTTATGTTTTTGCAGAGAGACTTCAGTCTCACTAGTAGTTCCGCATGGACTTCGACGTTTAGCTCGTTACCTCAGCTACGATCTTGTACCCTTGGGAGGGTCTTGTAGATAGTAGGGCTCCTCAGACAAGTTAAGCTTCCGCATGAGCTTGTTGCTTGTATGCTCTGTATGTTGGGTCATGAGACCCATGTTTGTAATATCTCGCTCCTCAGAGCCTATTGAATAAATACTTTGAGTCATAGAGTTTTGTTGTGATGCCATGTTGTATTTACACATATCGAGCATATTGTGTGTATGATTGAAATGCTTGGTATGTGTGGGATCCGACAACCTAGTTGTTTATCGTTGGTAGCCTCTCTTATGGGGAAATGTAGTCTTGTGCTTCCATGAGCCATAGTAGTCCGCTACAGCCCGGTTCATCGGAGTGCTGCTAGCCCAGCACTATTGCTCCGGAACACTTGACTGGTCGGCATGTGATTCACTTTGTTCCTGTGTCTGTAACTTCGGGGAAATGTCACGGGGTGACATCTGTAGTCCTGCCTAGCCTGCTACAGCCCGGTTCACCGGAGTCCTGTTATCCAGTGCTATAGGCCGGATTCGCACGCTGTTGACCGACATGCTTGATGCTGATTCATGTATGCCTGTCCCCATAAGTTAGTGCCACTTTGGGTTCACGACTAGTCATGTCGGACCGGGTTCTCTGTCATATGGATGCTAGCGACACTATCATATACGTGAGCCGAAAGGCGCAAACGGTCCCGGGCCATGGTAAGGCGACACCCGTGGGAATACCGTGCGTGAGGCCGCAAAGTGATATGAGGTGTTACCGGCTAGATCGATGTGACTTGGAATCGATGTCATGCAAGTTCTTTTTTGTAAGCACGTGTGACTATATTCGGAATACATGCCTACATTACATTGATGAATTGGAGCTAGTTCTGTGTCATCCTAGGTTATGACTATTACATGATGAACCGCATCCGACATAATTCTCTATCACCGATCCATTGCCAATGAGCTTTCCATATATTGTCCTTCGCTTATTTACTTTTCCGTTGCTACTGTTACAATCACTACAAAATACCAAAACATTACTTTTTCTATCGTTACCTTTTTGCTGTCATTACCACTACTATGATATTACTTTGCTACTAAACACTTTGCTGCAGATACTAAGTTTCCAGGTGTAGTTGAATTGACAACTCAACTGCTAATACTTGAGAATATTCTTTGGCTCCCCTTGTGTCGAATCAATAAATTTGGGCTGAATACTCTACCCTCGAAAACTGTTGTGATCCCCTATATTTGTGGGTTATCAAGACTATTTTCTGGCGCCGTTGCCGGGGAGCATACCTCTATTCTTTGAGTCACTTGGGATTTATATCTTCTTATCATTATGAAGAACTCGAGAGATCCAAAAACCAAGATTTATCACTCAACTAGGAGAGGAGGTAAGGAACTGCCATCTAGCTCTGCACTTGATTCACCTTCTATTTTGAGTAAGCTTGCGACACCTAAACCTGCTTCTGCTATTCGTTCTGATATGTCGCATGTTATTGATGATGCCACTTCTGCTATGCATGATACTTATGATTAAACTACTTCTATGCTTGATACTATTGTGCCACTTGGTGAATTTCTTGACGAACAACTTGCTAGGGTTAGAGAGATTGAAAATATTGAATCTGATAATATTGATGAAAGTGATGATGAAGACTCTCCCCCTAATGAAAATGAATCGCCTGTTATTCCCGAGGGTTATGTTTTTGAAACGGAAGCTACTTTAGCTATTTTAGCTTGCAAAGATAGATACGAACTCAAGAGGCTATTAGCTAAATGGAAGCAACAATCTCTTAATGCTAGAATGAAACCTGACCCTGCTTTTGCTACTTCACCTATCTTTGTTACTGATAAGGATTATGAATTCTCTGTTGATCCTGATAAAATTTCTTTGGTTGAATCTGATCCTTTTCATGGCTATGAATCTGAAACTGTTGTGGCTCATCTTACTAAATTAAATGATATAGCCACCCTGTTCACTAATGACGAGAGAACTGGCTACTTCTATATCCTTAAAATATATCCCTTCTCATTAAAGGTTGATGCTAAGATATGGTTTAATTCTCTTGATCCTGTTTGTGTGCGTAGTCCCCAGGATATGATTTATTACTTCTCTGCTAAATATTTCCCTGCTCATGAGAAACAAGCTTCCTTAAGGGATATATGTAATTTTGTGCAAATTGAAGAAAAGAGTCTCCCACAATCTTGGGGGGGGGGGGCTTCTCCAATTACTTAATGCTTTACCTGATCATCCTCTTAAGATAGATGAAATACTTGATATCTTTTATAATGGACTAACCGATGCTTCTAGAGATTTCCTGGATAGTTGTGTTGGTTCTGTTTTCAGGGAAAGAACACCAGATGAAGATGAAATTCTATTGAATAATATGTTGACAAATGAAAATAATTGGACACTTCCTGAGCCAGCTCCTGAGCTTTTCCTAAACCAACTCTAAAGAAGAGGGGTATTCTATTTCTTAGTCCTGAAGATATGCAAGAGGCAAAGAAATCTATGAAAGAAAAATGTATTATAGCTAAAGATGTTAAGAATTCTATACCTACTAATAAAGTAAGGTGCGTTTCTCCAACTTTTTCATCCGTTCACCATCAATTTTTTTTCTATCCGAGGTGGTACTAAATTTTTGTCGTTGTCTGTTAGCACAGGAAAAACGATTTCTGCAGAATTACGTGCGTGGGCCGCGCGTGCTATGGCCCAGTAAAGTCAGCCCAGTTTTTCCTGCCCACGTAGCAATAAAAAAAAATCATATTTTCCGCATGATACGACAAATAGTTTCAGCTACGCACAGGGCACCCAAGACTCGGCGGCCCATTTTTGCTCGTGTTCTATTTCAATTTTTCTTTTTCTGTTTCTTTCTCTTTGTAGTTCCTGTTTCTTTTTATTTTTTCACATTCTAAGCCTATTTTTAATTTTCTTCTGAAATTCAAAATTTTCAAAAAATGTCTCCAATTTTAACTTATATTTAAAATTTCGTAAAAAGTTATGAATTAAAAAAAATGTGTTCCTATAGTAAAAAAACGTTTCGATTATTTTCATGCCAATAATTTTTCAAAATTTTGAAAAATATTCCAATTTTTCCAAAAAATTGTTGTTATTTTAAAAAAAATCAAGATTAATTTTTTTTGACAAATGTTCCAAATTCAAAAAATATTTTGTTTTAGCGATATGTGCAAAAATTGAAAGTAATGTTGGCATTAAAGAAACACATTTTCTAAAATTCTTCTGAATTTTCAAGACATATTCTAATTTTTAAAAATTGTTCACAACTTAAAAAATGTTCGTATTTTTTATAAAGGTTCATGTTTTTAAGTTTCAAGACATATTCTAATTTTATAAAGGCTTTGTCTTAAAATCTATGGAATTTTCAAAAAAATGTTCATGTTGCCAAGTATATTCGGTAGTTCATGTTATGAATTCCAAAATTGTGTTCATTCTAAAAAATGTTTACAATTTAATTTCTTTTGTCATTCTGATTGTTTCTGAGTTTTAAAAATTATTCCAATTTTTTGGAAAATATTTAGTTTTTTTTCGAATTTGTGGATAATTTAAAAAATGTTAGAAATTTGAAAAATATTCTTGTGTTTGTGATATATTGAAAAAGTTGAAAATAATGTTTGCATTAAAAGACACATTTTCTTAATTTCTTCTATGTGTTCAAAATATGTTCCCATTTCCTAAAATTGTAAACAAATTAAAAAAATATCTTACTTTATAAACTCTCCATGCTTTTAAGAAATGTTTGTGAATGTTAACAAATGTTCCACTCAAAAAAATCATGGTTTTTAAATGTATGGAAATTTCAAAAAAATGTTAGTAATTTGGAAAATTGTTCATGTTGCCAAGTATATTTGGCAGTTCATAGATATCAGTTTCTGAAAAGTTCAAGAGAAAAATGTTTTGAAGTTGATGTTGCATTATGTTCTTTAATGTTCACGCTGACCATTAGTTAACAGGACGCGTTTGTTTGAGCGGCTAGCTACATGTGGTCGGGTTTTTGAGGCCGTGAGTTCGATCACTACCATACTAGGCCTGCTCCGTATCTTGCACATCGAGCTAAGTCAGCTTGTTCAGATTAAGGGACACCATAAATTATTGACGGTGATAGCCTCCATGTGCCAGTAAAAAAGAATATGCAGGTTAATTATAATTGAAAGAAATTATGGGCACGTGCCAATACAACAGAATATACTGGTTCAGCTCTAATTAAAGGGTGCCATGTTGAACTAGAGAATACGTTCATTTGAGGGTCTTGATCCATTCTTATATTAAGCTAGAGGCATGTAATTTTGTGATCCCGTTGCAACGCACGGGCATGTGTGCTAGTTACTTCCTATTGAAGAAATACATGGTCTTAATTTACCGCCTGTTGAAGAAACATATGATCTTAATCCATCTCCTATTGAAGAAATGCATGGTCTTGATAACGCGACACAGGTAGTAAACGTAAATTCTCTCTATAGATATGATAAAGATGAAATCCCATTTACTAAGTTTGCTAGCCCATTCTTAGATGAGTTTGATAAATTTATGGCTAAGCAAGAAGACTTCAATGCTTATTTTGGTAGAGAATTAAAACGCAGCGCTGATATGCCCGAGCACTTGGGTGATTATATGGCTAATGTTAAATGTGAACTTAAACTTATTAGTAAACATGCTTCTATGGTTACTACTCAAGTACAACATGTACTTAAAGCTCAGCATGATTTGCTCAATGAATTGAATAGTAAGAATAATGATAATGTTGTTAGAGTTATGACTAGAGGTGGTAGAATGACTCAGGAACCACTGTATCCTGAAGGCCACCCTAAGACAATTGAGCAAGAATCTCAGAGAAATAATATAGATGCACCTAGTCCTTCTAAAAGGAAGAAAAAGAAAAATGACAAGACTTTGCATGCTTCTAGTGAACCTATTACTGAAACACCTGAGAATTCAAATGATATTTCTATTTCTGATGCTGAAACACAATCTGGTAATGAACCTGAAACTAGTGATAATGTTAATGATAATGTTCATGATGATGCTCACAATCAAAGAATCAACGTTAATGACCCACAATGATATAGAAATTGAACATGCTGTTGATCTTAATAACCCACAATCAAAGAATCAACGTTATGATAGGAAAGACTTTGTTGCTAGGAAACATGGTAAAGAAAGAGAACCACGGGTTCAGAAACCCATGCCTTTTCCTCCCAAACTATCCAAGAAAAGGATGATGAGGATTTTGAGCGCTTTGCTGAAATGATTAGACCTACCTTTTTGCGTATGCGATTAACTGATATGCTTAAAATGAATCATTATGCTAAGTATATGAAATAAATTGTTACTAATAAAAGAAAGATACCGGAAGCTGAAATTCCACCATGCTTGGTAATTATACTTTTAAGGGTGGAATACCAAAGATACCTGGAGATCCAGGAGTACCCACTATACCATGCTCCATTAAAAGAAACTATGTTAAAACTGCTTTATGTGATCTTGGAGCCGGTGTTAGTGTTATGCCTCTCTCTTTATATCATAGACTTGATTTGAATAAGTTGACACCTACTGAAATATCTTTGCAAATGGTTGATAACACAACTGCTATACCTGTCGGTATTTCCGAGGATGTGCCTGTTGTAGTTGCAAACATTACTATTTTAATGGACTTTGTTATTATTGATATTCCCAAGGACGATAATATGTCTATTATTCTTGGAAGACCCTTTTTGAATACTGCAGGGGCTATTATTGATTTCACTAAAGGAAATGTCACTTTTCATGTTAATGGTAATGAGCATACGGTACACTTTCCGAGGAAACAACCTCAAGTTCATAGTATCAACTCTATTGGAAAAATTCCATCGATTATATTTGGAGGTTTTGAATTTCGTCTTCCTACTTTCAAGAAGAAATCTGATATTCTTATTATTGGGGATGTGCATATCCTCGTTGAGGTAACATAGTGTTATTCGAAATTTCTCCGATTCCATGTTATTCGAAATGAGTTCGTTAACAAGACTTGATCAACCTTGTTAGTGGATTCCTTTTGATGAGCATGAGATGGATGAAACTAGAAGGCACAACCTTCTGTACCCTCCTCTTACTTTCTGTTATTTATAGTAAATAAAATAAAAATAGTATTTTTCTGTCTGTTATCTAATTATCCGTGCAATATAAAAATACCCCAAAAATAAAAGTTCTCCAAATGCCCTGAAATTTAAATATGATTTTTTTCTAGAATATTTGAGAATATTTGGCACTGAGAACACAGTAGGGGGGTCATCCACCTGGCCACGAGGGTGGAGTGCGCGCCCTACCCCCTGGGGGCGCCCCCTGCCTCGTGGGCCCACGGTGGACCTCCTCCACTTATTCCTGCACCCACACACTTCTTCTTCCTCCCACAAACACAAATATCCATTTCTTACCCAAGTCCAAGCAAATTTTGCTGCCATTTTCGATCTCCTTGCTAAAAGTACCTCTCACAAAACTGCTTGGGGGATTGTTCCTTGGTATGTGACTCCTCCATTGGTCCAATTGGTTTTTGTTCTAGTGCTTTATTCATTGCAAATTTATGCTGCCTAGGTGACCATGTTCTTGAGATTGCGTGTCAAATTTATATGGTTCCATGTAGTTTTGGTGCATGATATAGGCTCTAGGCACTTGTAGGAGTAGTTGCTATCAATATTATTGAGCTTTGTTCACTTTTATTTTGAAGTTACTAAATTTTTTAGAATTTTTCAAAAAATAGTCAAGAGATTTTTGAGGGGCTGATCGGGCCGAAGCTCGAATGAAAAGGCACAGAAGCCCAAATATAATTTGCCTCGCACCACGGAGGTTCTGTCGTGTGAATGGCCTTCCGATGATTTCTTGAGAGTAGCCGGGATTTATGAATATTTTTATGAATTGGCTGAGAATGCAGGCCTCACCGCCTTCCTCCACGACCGACATGAACAGTATCTCTTACTCACCAATATCTTTGTGCAAAACATTCATTTCCATGCTAGGAGCTCACCACCTACGGTGGAGTTTTATTTATATGATGAGCATAAGGAGATGTCACTTTATGATTTTTTTTCGGGTTTGTTTGATCCCTTTCGAGGGAACGATTGAGGAACCACATCGTGGTGATGTGGATGGGTTTATTGATACCATCACTCTAGGGGAAACGAGGAAGGTTTCCGATGCACGAATCACTAGCATACATTTTCCTATTCTACGCTACTTTGAAATATTTGCTAGTCGTTGCTTAATTGGTCGTGGAAACTATGGAAACCTTAGTGTTCCTGATATTATTATTTTGTTCCACGGTTTATTCTGTGATAACTCTGTTAGTATGGGCGGTATTATTGCTAAACAGTTAAGTCTGAACCGTACAAAGGGCCCCATCTTTGGAGGCATCTATGCTTCACGCCTAGCTGCACATTTTAACATACCTATTAGGCATTATGAGAAGGAAGAAAAATTGCTGCCCACTGTTTATTTAGATTATAAGAGTATGATGGCGCATGATTTTATTGTTAAGAATAGGGAACGAGAGCTTAAATACAAATTGTTCTTTGATAAACATCATCCTGAGAATATTACCCTGCCTGCTCCTTCCTTGTTTGATTTATCTGCAGGTAAGTACCTTGTTCCGTTAGAGGCTATTCACGCCTACCGGAATCCTACATTAGCCACAGAGCCAGAGTCGGAACCACAAGTTGATCGTCCACGACAGTCTAATTACCATTGGGATCCGGAAATGATTGCAAACCAGTGGCAATCAGAGTCTTCTTCATCTCAGTACGACCCCAACTACTGTTATGGATATCCGCCAGGCCAACCGTGGCCATAGACCAACTTAGGCCAAAAGCCTAAGCTTGGGGGAGTACGTATTTCTCACCGACATTATATTCATGTCCACACACTCATTGGTAGATGTCGGTGCTCATTATTTTTCATTGTATCATCCATGCTAGTTTAATTTCCTTTTTATGCTTTCTTCTTGTGTGTTTAATAAACCTTAAGAAAAAACAAAAAAATTAGTTGTAGCTTTTAACTAGTTTTAATTGCCATGCTTGTAGTAGTAATTAAAAAGAAAACCCAAAAAGATTTCATGTTCTTCTTTTGCTTGTTGGGAGCTTTCCCGTGTAAATAGTTTTATTTCTTTTCTTTTCTTTGGCTGGTCGATAAGAGAAGACCATAATTAAATTGTTGAAGTGGCTCTTATATGCATTATTGTTGATCTGAAAAAAGAGCCCATATTGCCTTGTCTTCTCCTGTTTATTGAATGCTTGCAGATTCTAGCTTAGTCCAATGCACGTACACTGTTATTATTATAAACATCGTTCGGTCGTCCAAGTGAAAGGCAATTATGACGATATATGATGGACTGACTGAGATAAGAAAAGCTGGTATGAACTAGACCTATCTTGTTTTTGTAAATATGATTAGCACATCATTCCTGATTCAACCTATTATGAATAAACATGTTTGCAATGACAACTAGAGATCATAGTTTCTTGTGCCATGCTTGATTAGCTAGGAGTTTATAATGGTTTACCTTGCGTGCCAACATGCTATTAAAATGGTTGTGATGTGGTATGATAGGGTGGTATCCTCCTATTAATGATTTAAGTGACTTGACTTGGCGCATGTTCACACATGTAGTTGAAACAAAATCAACATAGCCTTCACGATATTTATGTTCATGGTGGATCATATCCTACTCATACTTGCATTCGGTGTTGATTAATTTTAATGCATGTTCATGACTGTTGTCGCTCTCTAGCTGGTCGCTTCCCAGTCTTTTTCTAGCCTTCACCTATATTAAGAGGGAATACTGCTTGTGCATCCAACTCCATAAACCCCAAAGTCATTCCATATGAGTCCACCATACCTACGTATATACGGTATCTACCTGCCATTCCAACTAAATTTGTATGTGCCAAACTCTAAACCTTCAAATAAATATCATGTTTTGTATGCTCGAATAGCTCATGTATCAACTAGGGCTGTCCGTATCTTCCATGTTAGGCGGGTTATTCTCAAGAGGAGTGGACTCCGCTCCTCACTCACGAGAAAAATGGCTGGTCACCGGGATGCCCAGTCCCATGCTTTATGCAAACTAAATCAAAATAATTGCAAACAAAACTCCCCCTGGGACTCTTGTTAGTTGGAGGCACTCATTGTTTCAAGCAAGCCATGGATTGATGCTTGTTGGTGGAAGGGGGAGTATAAACTTTACCATTATGTTTGGGAACCGCCTATAATGCGTGTAGCATGGAAGATATCGCCATCTCTTGGTTGTTATGTTGACAACGAAAGTATACTGCTCAAAATATTATTCACCTCTATTTTAAAATTGAGCTCTGGCACCTCTACAAATCCCTGCTTCCCTCTGCGAAGGGCCTATCTATTTACTTTTATCTTGAGTCATCATCCTCTTATTAAAAAGCACCAGTTGGAGAGCACCGCTGTCATTTGCATTCATTACTGTTAGTTTACATTGAGTATGACTTGACTGGATCTCTTTTTCCATGAATTACAATGTCTAGTCAGTCCTTGATCTTTAAAGGTGCTCTGCATTTATGTTTTGCGGTCTCAGAAAGGGCTAGCGACATACCATCTTGTTATATCATATTATGATTGTTTTGAGAAGGTGTTGTCATCCGAGATTTACTATTATTGCTCGCTAGTTGATTATGCCATTGATATGACTAAACATGAGACCTATGCATTATTGTGAATGTGGTTAGTTCATAATCTTTGCTGAAAACTTGAATGCTGGCTTTACATATTTACAACAACAAGAGCAAACAGAGTTTGTAAAAGTTTTTCTTTATCACTTTCAGTTTGTCAACTGAATTTCTTGAGGACAAGCAAAGGTTTAAGCTTGGGGGAGTTCATACGTCTCCGTCGTATCTACTTTTCTAAACACTTATGCCCTTGTTTTGGACTCTAACTTGCATGATTTGGATGGAACTAACCCGGACTGATGTTGTTTTCAGCAGAATTGCCATGGTGTTATTTATGTGCAGAAACAAAAGTTCTCGGAATGACCTGAAACTTCAAAGAACATCTTTTCCGAAATTATAAAAAATCCTTGCAAAGGATGAAGACCAGGGGGCCCACACCCTAGCCACAAGGGTGGGGGGCACCTGCCCCTCCAGGGCGCCCCCCTACCTCGTGGGCCCCCTGGAGCTCCTCCGACCTCGACTCCAACTCTATATATTTGCTTTCGGGGAGAAAAAATCAGAGAGAAGGATCATCGCGTTTTACGATACGGAGTCGCCGCCAAGCCATAAAACCTCTCGAGAGGGCTGATCAGGAGTTCGTTCGGGGCTCCGGAGAGGGGAATCCGTCGCCATCGTCATCATCAACCTTCCTCCATCACCAATTTCATGATGCTCATTTCCTTGCGTGAGTAATTCCATCGTAGGCCTTCTAGACGGTGATGTGTTGGATGAGATTTATCATGTAATCGAGTTAGTTTTGTTAGGGTTTGATCCCTAGTATCCACTATGTTCTGAGATTGATGTTGCTATGACTTTGCTATGCTTAATGCTTGTCACTAGGGCCCGAGTGCCATGATTTCAGATCTGAACCTATTATGTTTTCATCAATATATGAGAGTTCTTGATCCTATCTTGCAAGTCTATAGTCACCTATTATGTGTTATGATCCATTAACCCCGAAGTGACAATAATCGGGATACTTACCGGTGATGACCGTAGTTTGAGGAGTTCATGTATTCAGTATGTGTTAATGCTTTGGTCCGGTACTCTATTTAAAGGAGGCCTTAATATCCCTTTGTTTCCGTTAGGACCCCACTGCCACGGGAGGGTAGGACAAAAGATGTCATGCAAGTTCTTTTCCATAAGCACGTATGACTATATTCGGAATACATGCCTACATTACATTGATGAATTGAAGTTAGTTTTGTGTCACCCTAGGTTATGACTGTTACATGATGAACTGCATCCGGCATAATTCTCTATCATCGATCCATTGCCTACGAGCTTTCCATATATTGTTCGTCACTTATTTACTTTTCCGTTGCTACTGTTACAATCACTACAAAATACCAAAAACATTACTTTTGCTATCGTTACCTTTTTGCTACCGTTACCACTACTACCATATTACTTTGCTACTAAACACTTTGCTACAGATACTAAGTTTCCTGGTGTGGTTGAATTGACAACTTAGCTGCTGATACTTGAGAATATTCTTTGGCTCCCCTTGTGTTGAATCAATAAATTTGGGTTGAATAATCTACCCTTGACAATTATTGCGATCCCCTATACTTGTGGGTTATCAAGCGCACACGGCTAAAGATCAACTTGTGTGTCTATGGGGTGCCCCCTCCCCCGTATATAAAGGAGGGAAGGAGGAGGTCGGCCGACCACAAGGGGCGCGCCAATGGGGGCGGAATCCTACTCCTAGAGGGAGTACATTTCCCCCTTTCCAAGTCCAACTAGGTGGAGAAGGAAGAAGAGGGAGAGGGAAAGAGGGCCCACGCCCCCTCCCCTTGTCCTATTCGGTCTCCCCTTGGCGGAGGGCACCTCCTGGCCTCAGACCTATCTCTTCCCTAAGGCCCATAATTTCCCAGGGGGGAGGGGTTCTCGTAACCCTCTGGCACTCCGGTTTTATCCGAAACTCTACGGAACACTTCCGGTGTCCAAACAACCTTGTTCAATATACTAATATTTATATCTCGACCATTTCAAGACTCCTCGGCATGTCCGTGACCTCATCCAAGACTCCGAACTACCTTCCATACATCAAAAGACATAAACTCATAATACCAATCGTCATTGAACGTTAAGCGTGTGGACCCTGCGGGTTCGAGAACTATGTAGACATGACCGAGACTCATCTTCGGTAAATTACGAATAGCGGAACCTGTATGCTCATATTGGCTCCCACATATTCTACGAACATCTTAATCGATAAAACCGCATAACAACATACGTTGTTCCCTTTCTCATCGGTATGTTACTTTCACGAGATTCGATCGTAGGTATCATCATACCTAGTTCAATCTCATTACCGGCAAGTATCTTTACTCGTTTCGTAATGCATCATCCCACAACTAACTCATTAGTCACATTTCTTGCAAGGCTTATAGTGATGTGCATTACCGAGAGGGCCTAGAGATACCTCTCTGACAATCGGAGTGACAAATCCTAATCTCGATCTGTGCCAACTCAACAAAGACCATCAGAGAAACCTGTACAACATCTTTATAATCACCCAGTTATGTTGTGACGTTTGATAGCACACTAAGTGTTCCTCCAGTATTCGGGAGTTGCATAATCTCATAGTCATAGGAACATGTATAAGTCATGAAGAAAGCCATAGCAACGAACTAAATGATCATAGTGCTAAGCTAATGGATGGGTCTTGTCAATCACATCATTCTCTAATGATGTGATACCGCTCATCAAATGGCAACTCACGTCTATGCCTAGGAAACTTAATCATCTTTGATTAACAAGCTAGTCAAGTAGAGGCATACTAGTGACACTCTGTTTTGTCTATGTATTCGCACATGTACTAAGTTTACGGTTAATACAATTCTAGCATGAATAATAAACAATTATCATGATATAAGGAAATATAAATAACAACTTTATTATTTTTGCCTCTAGGGCATATTTCCTTCAGTCTCGCACTTGCACTAGAGTCAGTAATCTAGATTACATAGTAACGATTCTAACACCCTTGGAGTCTTGGCGGTGATCATGTTTTGCTCGTGACATAGGCTTAGTCAATGGGTCTGCAACATTTAGATCTGTATGTATCTTGCAAATCTCTATGTCTCCCTCCTTGACTTGATCGCGGATAGAATTGAAGTGTCTCTTTATGTGCTTGGTTCTCTTGTGAAATCTGAATTCCTTTGCCAAGGCAATTGCACCAGTATTGTCACAAAAGATTTTCATTGGACCCGATGTACTAGGTATGACACCTAGATCGGTTATGAACTCCTTAATCAAGACTCCTTCATTTGCTGCTACGAAGCAGCTATGTACTCCGCTTCACACATAGATCCCGCCACGACACTTTTCTTGGAACTGCACCAACTGACAGCTCCACCGTTCAATATAAATATGTATCCGGTTTGTGACTTAGAGTCATCCAGATCAGTGTCAAAGCTTGCATCGATGTAACCATTTACGATGAGCTCTTTGTCACCTCCATAAACGAGAAACATATCCTTAGTCCTGTTCAGGTATTTCAAGATGTTTCTTGACCGTTGTCTAGTGATCCACTCCTGGATTACTTTGGTACCTCCCTGCTAAACTAATAGCAAGGCACACATCAGGTCTCGTACACAACATTGCATACATGATAGAACCTATGGCTGAAGCATAGGGAATTACTCTCATTTTCTCTCTATCTTCTGCAGTGGTCGGGCATTGAGTCTGACTCAATTTCACACGTTGTAACACGGGCAAGATCCCTTTCTTTTCTTGATCCATTTTGAACTTCTTCAAAATTTTATCAAGGTATGTGCTTTATGAAAGTCCAATTAAGTGTCGTGATCTATCTCTATAGATCTTGATGGCCAATATATAAGCAGCTTCACCAACGTCTTTCATTGAAAAACTCTTTTTCAAGTATCCTTTTAGGCTATCCAGAAATTCTATATCATTTCCATCTACAATATGTCATCCACATATAATATTAGAAATGCTACAGAGCTCCCACTCACTTTCTTGTAAATACATGCTTCTCCAAAAGTCTATATAAGAACATATGCTTTGATCATGCTATCAATACGTTTATTCCAACTCCGAGATGCTTGCACCAGTCCATATATGGATCGTTGGAGCTTTCACACTTTGTTAGCATCCTTTGGATCGATATATAAAACCTTCGGGTTGCATCATATACAACTCTTCTTCTAGAAATCCATTCAGGAATGCAGTTTTGACAGACTTAAGCATCACTACGGGTGAGAAGGTCTCATCGTAGTCAACTCCTTGAACTTGTCGAAAACCTTTCGCAGCAAGTCGAGCTTTGTAGACAGTAACTTTACCGTTAGCGTCAGTCTTCTTGTTGAAGATCCACTTATTCTCTATGGCTTGTCGATCATCCGGCGAGTCAACCAAAGTCCACACTTTGTTCTCGTACATGGATCCCATCTCAGATTTCATGGCCTCAAGCCATTTCGCGGAATCTGGGCTCATCATCGCTTCCTCATAGTTCGTAGGTTTGTCAAGCTCAAGTAACATGACTTCCAGAACAGGATTACCATACCACTCTGGTGCGGATCTTACTCCGGTTGACCTATGAGGTTCGGTAGTAACTTGATCAGAAGTTTCATTATCATTATCATTAGCTTCCTCACTAATTGGTGTAGGAATCATAGGAACTGATTTCTGTGATGAACTACTTTCCAATGAGGGAGCAGGTACAATTACCTCATCAAGTTCTACTTTCCTCCCACTCACTTCTTTTGAGAGAAAGTCCTTCTCTAGGAAGGATACATTCTTAGCAACGAAAATATTGCCTTCGGATCTGTGATAGAAGGTGTACCCAACAGTCTCTTTTTGGTATCCTATGAAGACACATTCTCCGATTTGGGTTCAAGCTTATCAGCTTGAAGCTTTTTCCAATAAGCATCGCAGCCCCAAACTTCAAGAAATGACAACTTGGGTTTCTTGACAAACCACAGTTCATATGGTGTCGTCTCAACGGATTTAGATGGTGCCCTATTAAACGTGAATGCAGTCGTCTCTAAAGCATAACCCCAAAACGATAGCGGCAAATCAGTAACAGACATCATAGATCACACCATATCTAATAAAGTGCGGTTACGACGTTCAGACACACCATTACATTGTGGTGTTCCGGGTGGCGTGAGTTGCGAAACTATTCCGCATTGTTTCAAATGAAGACCAAACTTGTAACTCAAACATTCTCCTCCATGATCAGATCGTACAAACTTTATTTTCTTGTTACGATGGTTTTCCACTTCACTCTAAAATTCTTTGAACTTTTCAAATGTTTCAGACTAATGTTTCATCAAGTCGATATACCCATATCCGCTCAAATCATCTGTGAAGGTAAGAAAATCACGATACCCGCCGCGAGCCTCAACACTCATCGGAACGCATACATCAGTATGTATTGTTTCCAACAAGTCTGTAGCTCGCTCCATTGTTCCGGATAACGGAGTCTTAGTCATCTTGCCCATGAGGCATGGTTTGCAAGGATCAAGTGATTCATAATCAAGTGATTCGAAAAGCCCATCAGCATGGAGTTTCTTCATGCGCTTTACACCAATATGACCCAAACGGCAGTGCCACAAATAAGTTGCACTATCATTATTAAACATATATTTTTTGGCTTCAATACTATGAATATGTGTGTCACTACTATCGAGATTCAACAAAAATAGACAACTCATCAAGGGTCCATGACCATAAAAGATATTACTCATATGAATAGAACAACCATTATTCTCATATTTAAATGAATAACTGTCTCGCATCAAACAAGATCCAGATATAATGTTCATGCTTGACGCTGACACCAAATAAAAATTATTCAGGTCTAAAACTAATCCCGAAGGTAGATGTAGAGGTAGTGTGCCGACGGCGATCACATCGACATTGGAACCATTTCCCACGCGCATCGTCACCTCATCCTTAGCCAATCTTCGCTTAATCCGTAGCCCCTGTTTCAAGTTGCAAATATGAGCAACAGAACCAATATCAAATATCCAGGCACTACTGTGAGCATTAGTAAGGTACACATCAATAACATGTATATCAAATATATCTTTCACTTTGCCATCCTTCTTATCCGCCAAATACTTGGGGCGGTTCCGCTTCGAGTGACCAATCCCTTTGCAGTAGAAGCACTCAGTCTCAGGCTTAGGTCTAGACTTGGGCTTTTTCATTTGAGTAGCAACTTGCTTGCACTAGTAGAAAACAGGGCTTTGGTCCAGGCCGGGTCAGCCCATTAGTCCTGGTTCAGTCCAGAACAGGGACCAATGTGGGCATTGGTCCCGGTTCGTGAGCCCAGGGGGCCGGCCGGGTCACGTGGGCCATTGGTCCCGGTTCATCTGGACCTTTTGGTCCCGATTGGTGGGATGAACCGGGACCAATGGGCCTCGCTCCTGGCCCACCACCATTGGTCCCGGTTGGTGGCTTGAACCGGGACCAAAGGCTCCCCTTTAGTCCCGGCTCATGTCACCAACCGGGACCAATGAGGTGCCTATATATACCCCTCGCTCGCGAGCAGAGCACCCAAGTGCTCTATTTTTCTCTGGCCGAGGGGGAGAGGGCTTGGTGGTGCTCTAGCTCACCTCCTATGCACACAATGTGTTCGATGGAATGCCCGAGCCACACTACTTAAGCTTTCTCCTCTCCAAGCTCGACCTCCAAGCTCCATTTTCCATAATATTTGTCTAGGTTTAGCGGTCCATCACGCCCCGTCCCCGTCTTCACCGCCGTCGATCACCCGCGCCGAGCTCATCGCCGGCACCACCGTGGTGAGCCTCTTGTGCTTATCTTCTTTCTGAAAGGAAAAATATTCTTACTTGTATGTTTACATTGATACTTGTATTATTTTCTTACTTTTATTATTGCATCTTATATAGTGCGATGGTTTTGGTATCCTCCCCCGTCGGCCCTCGTCCTGTCTATGATTCGGATGTGGTATATATATTATCTTTATAACTATAGGTTCATTTATTGTTTATGAAAATTATGCTGACCAACGTGACATAGATTTTATTTATATAGGATGTATGTGAATCGGAAATGCCAACCGACCCTATTGTCGAGAGGTTAAATTTAGTTGAAGAAGAAAACAATTTGTTGAAGGAAAAAATAAAAGAAATTGAGGAGGAGAAGATGATATTGGAGTTGCATGTTGCGGATGTCGTCGATGATCACAAGATCAAGATGGATGCAATGCGCTTGAAGATTATAAAGATTAGAAAATATGCCATTCATACCGAGGCTTGGTATCATTATGCCGTTGGATCAATTGTTACCTTGGTTGCGATTATGATCGCATTTGTTTTCGCGTTGCAATGTTTTACATAGGTTCAGTGTATGGTTTAATTAATTAGATGCTCTGGAGAGCTATATGTTGTTAGATGAGAACTATGTATGCACTTTGGTTTTAATGTGATGATGAACTTCTATTAATTTGGACACTTAATTATATATAATGCACGCAGATGAACCGGCAATGGATGTACGGTGACAGACACACCTGCGAGTACATTAAGGGCGTGCATGAGTTTCTCGATGAGGCTGAGGCAAACAAGCAGAATGGTTTTATGTGTTGTCCATGCACTGAATGTGGGAATACGAGGTCTTACTCTAACCGGAAAATCCTTCACTCCCACCTGCTTTACAAGGGTTTCATGCCACACTATAATGTTTGGATTAGGCACGGAGAAATAGGAGTTATGATGGAAGACGACGAAGAAGAAGAGTACGATGACAACTATGTGCCCCCTGAATACGGTGATGCTGCAACGGGGGGAGCTGGTGAAGATCAAGAGGAACCAGACGATGTGCCCAATGATGCTGCAACGGGTGAAGCTGCTGAAGATCAAGAGGAACCAGACGATGTGCCCGATGATGATGATCTCCGCCGGGTCATTGTCGATGCAAGGACGCAATGCGAAAGTCAAAAGGAGAAGCTGAACTTCGATCGCATGTTAGAGGATCACAAAAAAGGGTTATACCCCAATTGCGAAGATGGAAACACAAAGCTCGGTACCGTACTGGAATTGCCGCAGTGGAAGGCAGAGAATGCTGTGCTGACAAAGGATTTGAGAAGGTACTGAAAATGTTGAAGAAGAAGCTTCCAAAGGATAACGAATTGCCCGACAGTACATACAGAGCAAAGAAGGTCGTATGCCCTCTAGGATTGGAGGTGGAGAAGATACATGCATGCCCTAATCATTTCATCCTCTACCGTGGTGCATACAAAGATCTGAACGCATGCCCGGTATGGGGTGCACTGCGGTATAAGATCAGACGAGATGACCCTGGTGATGTTGACGGCGAGGTGATGTGGTATGCTCCAATAATACCACGGTTGAAACGTCTGTTCAGAAACGAAGAGCATGCCAAGTTGGTGCGATGGCACAGTGAGAACCGAAAGAAAGATGGGAAGTTGGGAGCACTCGCTGACGGGTCGCAGTGGAGAAAAATCGAGAGAAAGTACTGGGATGGGTTTGCAAAGGACCAAGGAATGTATGTTTGCTTTAAGCGCGGATGGCATTAATCCTTTCGGGGAGCAGAGCAGCAGTCACAGCACCTGGCCCGTGACTCTATGTATGTATAACCTTCCTCCTTGGATGTGCATGAAGCGGAAGTTCATTATGATGTCAGTTCTCATCCAAGGCCCTAAGCAACCCGGCAACGAAATTGATGTGTACCTAAGGCCATTAGTTGAAGAACTTTTACAGCTGTGGAATGGAAACGGTGTATGTACGTGGGATGAGCACAAACAGGAGGAATTTAACCTTAGGGCGTTGTTGTTCGTGACCATAAATGATTGGCCCGCTCTCAGTAACCTTTCAGGAGAGACAAACAAAAGATACCATGCATGCACGCACTATTTAGATGACACTGAAAGTATATACCTAGACAAATGCAGGAAGAATGTGTACCTGGGCCATCGTCAATTTCTTCCGACCAACCATCAATGTCGAAAGAAAGGCAAGCATTTCAAAGGCGAGGCAGATCACCGGAAGAAGCCCGCCATGCGTACCGGTGATCACGTACTTGCTATCGTCAATGATTTACAGTACGTAATCTTTGGAAAGGGTCCCGGTGGACTAGCTGTTCTGAATGACGCTGAGGGACACGCACCAATGTGGAAGAAGAAATCTATATTTTGGGACCTACCCTACTGGAAAGACCTAGAGGTCTGCTCTTCAATCGACGTGATGCACGTGACGAAGAACCTTTGCGTGAACCTGCTAGGCTTCTTCGGCGTGTATGGGAAGAGAAAAGATACACCTGAGGCACGGGAGGACCTGCAACGTTTGCACGAAAAAGACGGCATGCCTCCGAAGCAGTATAAAGGTCCTGCCAGCTACGATCTTACGAAAGAAGAGAAAGAAATCTTCTTTGAATGCCTGCTCGGTATGAAGGTCACGACTGGCTTCTCGTCGAATATAAAGGGAATAATAAATATGCCAGAGAAAAAGTTTCAGAACCTAAAGTCTCATGACTGCCACGTGATTATGACGCAACTGCTTCCGGTTGCATTGAGTGGGCTTCTACTTTAAAACGTCTGATTAGCCATTGTGAAGCTATGTGCATTCCTCAATGCAATCTCTCAGAAGGTGATCGATCCAGAAATTGTACCAAGGCTAAGGAGTGATGTGGGGCAATGTCTTGTCAGTTTCGAGCTGGTGTTCCCACCATCCTTCTTCAATATCATGACGCGCGTCCTAGTTCATCTAGTCGAAGAGATTGTCATCCTGGGCCCGTATTTCTACACAATATGTTCCCCTTTGAGAGGTTCATGGGAGTCCTAAAGAAATATGTCCGTAACCGCGCTAGGCCAGAAGGAAGCATCTCCATGGGCCATCGAACAGAGGATGTTATTGGGTTTTGTGTTGACTTCATACCTAGCCTTAAGAAGATAGGTCTCCCTAAATCGCGGTATGAGGGGAGACTGACTGGAAAAGGCACTCTTGGAAGAGACTCAATAATATGCAGGGACGGATATTCTTGGTCTCAAGCACACTACACAGTTCTACAGAACTCTACCTTGGTGACCCCGTATGTCGATGAACACAAGAACAGTCTGTGCTCCAAAGACCCGGAGTAGTGCGACGACTGGATTACATGTGAACACATCACGACTTTCAGCAGTTGGTTGGAAACACGTCTCAGAGGTGACAACACTGTTTTTGATGAGTTGTACTTGTTGTCCAGGGGACCATCTTCGACTGTATTTACTTACAAAGGATACGAGATAAATGGGAATACATTTTACACGATCGCCCAAGATCAAAAGAGCACCAACCAAAACAGCAGTGTCCGCTTTGATGCAGCAACCCAGAGCGGAGAGGACACATATTATGGTTACCTAGTGGACATATGGGAACTTGACTACGGACCTGATTTTAAGGTCCCTTTGTTTAAGTGCAAATGGGTCAATCTGTCAGGCGACGGGGTACAGGTAGACCCACAGTATGGAATGACAACAGTGGATCTGAAAAATCTTGGGTACACTGACGAACTGTTCGTCCTAGCCAATGATGTGGCACATGTTATCTATGTGAAGGACATGTCTACCAAACCGAGAAAAAGAAAAGATAAGGAAGTGAATACATCATATGATGAGCCAAAGCGCCACATAGTTCTTTCAGGAAAAAGGGACATCCTGGGAGTGGACGGCAAGACAGACATGTCTGAAGATTATGAAAAGTTTCATGAAATTCCTCCCTTAAATGTCAAGGCTGACCCAAGCATCCTGATAAACAATGAAGATTATCCATGGTTACGGCGCAATAAGCAAATGACACAAGCGAAGAAAAAGTGAAGACTTTCTCCCGCAACTATTATGATGATACCATGCCAATTTTGTAACACACGAACATGCTACCATTGCCGTTTTGTACATGAACATGCTATGTGGGTGAAATTATGATACCATCCCAACTTTCAACTTTTTCAGAGTTCATTTGAAATGCTTTCATGTCTTATGGTTCGGCCCTCGTAATACCATGACCATTAGTCCCTGGCCCATGCCAACTTTCAACTTTCAACTTTCTAAAACTAATGGCACTAACAGAATGTTTATAATTTTGCTCCTCGCCCCTGGCCCATGACCATTAGTCCCGGTTTGTGCCACAAACCGGGACTAAAGGGTTGGTCCTCGTTGTGGGCAGAGTTTAGTCCCACCTCGCCAACCGAAGGGGGCTCACACCGGTTTATAAGCCCTTCCCTCTCTGCCTTGTTGAGCTCCTCTCAAAGTGAAAATAGATGCCCTAATAGAGAAAAGTTTAACCTAAATTCATAGTGAATTTCTCTGAAATTCATAGAAATTTACTAGGAATTTAGGTTGAATTTTCTCTATAAGCGCATGTATTATCATTTTTTTAGTAAGTTAACCACAAACTTGTTATTCAAACAATTTTCAAAGAATTCAAATTTTAACTATTCAAATTTGAAAACTAATGGCACTAACAGAAAGTTTATAATTTTTCTAAAACTAATGGCATTAACAGAAAGTTTATAATTTTGCTAACCTAAAAGCAAACAGAATAAAAAATTAAAGCAAAAAACAAAAGAAAATAAATAATGCAAAAGACAAATCAAAAAAACAGGAAAAAAACTATTTTTATAGTAAATTTAATCACAAACTAAAATGGCACTTACGGAAAGTTTATAATTTTTCTAAAACTAAAAGCAAAAAGAATAAAAAAAAGCAAAAAACAAAAGAAAATAAATAATGCATAAAACAAAACAAAAAAACT
>NC_041393.1:13675855-13680037 GCF_002162155.2 Triticum dicoccoides
GTCCCCTGCCCCGACGCGCGCCGCCCCTGCCCCGTCGCCGTCGCCGTGCCGCCGTCCCCTACCCCGAACGTCGCCGCCTCTGTGAGCACCGCTCGTCTGCCGCCCCCGCCGCCGCCGTGCATTTTTTATTATACATGCTATTTTTTACATGTTTTTAGATTTTCATATATATGTGTATCTATGTATTTTTTAGATAGACGTATTTTTTGATGTATGTTCATATATGTATGTATGTATTTTTTCAATTGTAATGATGTTTTAAAAATAGATATATGCAAAAGTTAGATTTTTAATTAGAAATTTTTATCTATATATGTCCTCTGATTTAGTACATTTTAGGTTAGTTTCATTTTAAAAAAAGTTTTATATATTTAGGAAGAAGGAATAGAAGGAAGAAAATGTTTTATATATGAGGGTGGAGAGGGGGTCGTCGAACATGAGAGGAAGAAAAGGATAAAAAAAGAAGAGGAAGAAGAAAAAAAAGAGGACAAGAAAGAATAGAGGAGATCTTCTCCTCTATTCTTTCTTCTCTTCTTTTTTCTTCTTCTTCCTATATGTATTAGTTTTTTTATTTAGGTTGTTAATTAGTAGATATTAAATTTTTTCATATATGTATGGATGCATGTGATATGTATGTATGTATGTATCGGGTATGTCGTTGTCGATATACCCCCTACCCGATAACTTCGACATGAGGGGGTCGAGAGGGGGTCTAGGGTCATCGAGGGGTCGAGGGTCGTCGAACATGAGAGGAAAAAGAGGATAAAAAAGAAGAGGAAGAAGAAAAAAAAGAGGAGAAAAAAGAATAGAGGAGTAGAACTCCTCTATTCTTTCTTCTCCTCTTTTTTTTTCGTCTTCCTCTTTATTTTATCGGAAACGAGGGTCGTCGAGGGTCGCCGAGCGGTAGAGGAGAAACCCTAAATAGAAAGTATCGTCGGTGTGAGATACATGTACCATCGGTGTCGGACACTACATCCACGTCCCACAAGTGGCGCAGGCTTCGACGCCCACGTCACTTGTGGGACGTGGATGTAGTGTCCGACACCGACGGCCACATGTATCTCACACCCACGATACTTGCTATTTAGGGTTTCCTCTACCGCTCGGTGACCTTCGACGACCCTCGTTCCCAATAAAAAAAATAGGAAGAATAAGAAAAAAGGAGTAGAAGAAAGAATAGAGGAGTAACTCCTCTATTCTTTCTTCTACTCTTTTTTTCTTCTTCTTCCTCTTCTTTTTTTATCCTTGATGCGTTGTCGAGGCCACCGCAAACCCTAGAGAAGCAGCGTCGAGGCCACCCCAAACCCTAGAGAAGCAGCGTCGAGGCCACTAATTAATATTAGTTCTACGTTTGCCACTAATATATCCATCTGTCATGTTTGAATAATAATTGCCATGTTGTAAATATTTGTAGAAACTATGGACACCGCCCGAGATGAAGTTCAAGAAGAGTTGTTGGGGGACATAATCGCACGAGGAAGTGATGCCGTCTGCTTGTTGTTTCTCAACGACACCGATCGTCTGGAAGCAGTTGGCTATGATTATGATGGCTCCAGTGACCTAATGCCGGTGCAAGAAGGAGACTGTGCGGACGGCTCCGGTGACCCAATGCCGGTGCAAGAACGAGACCGTGATGACGTCTCCCGTGACCGAACCGAGTCCGGCTAGGTATATATATTAGTTAAGCTTCTGTTAACTAGCTAATTGATGCATTCATTGTTTTGATATGTACACATATTAATTTAGTCTTTGTCCTTTTTTCTAGCCGTCCGGATCGAGCACAACTTCGGTAAAGAGACGAGGCCCGAAGAAAAAGTTGAGCTCGGATGAAAAGTTTGAGATTATAGCAATCGCGCCCGACGGCCAACCGATTGAACCCCTCCGGACAAAGAGCGCTTTTGTTGCTCAGTGCGGGATTTTGGTTAGGGACAAGATCCCGATCAGCATCCAGCAATGGTTAAAGCCGGCTAGAGAAGACCCTGAGGTGTCTTATGTCAATGATATGCAGAAAAATGTTCTTTGGACTGAGCTGAAGTCAAATTTCACCCTACCGCCAGAGGATGATCCAGAGAAGCTAGTTAAAGAGCAATTAATCAAGTCTTTTGCTCTTAAGAGGATGGAAGAACTATTCAGGAGGTGGAAGAAAGAGCTGAATAAGTTTATCGAAAATAAAGAGACACCAGAATTCAAGGGCAGATATGAGAAGATCAGAGATCACTGGCCCGCATTTGTGGCCCACAAGACATCGGAAAAGAGTAAGAAGATGTCGGCGACAAACAAGCAAAATGCTGCAAAGAAGAAGCATCACCATCGCATGGGGTCAGGTGGCTACCTCGTAGCCCGGCCTAAGTGGGCCAAGACTGAGAATGATCTGGTTGATAAAGGGATCGAACCAGAGACAATTAACTGGCCAGACCGTTGCCGGACTTGGTTCTTCAGGGCTGGCGGAACCTTGGACCCTGTAACAGGGAAGTGCATTTGGACAAACGATCAAATGGACATACCAGTCAGGAAGCTTCAGCAGTATATCGAAGCAGCGCAGCAAGGGACGTTCTTTCCAGATAGAGAGAACGACGAGCTCACAATGGCCCTCGGGAATCCTGAGCACCCTGGACGGACACGAGGCACGCCAGGCTCCATTCCGTGGAAGGTTGGGTTTCCGGATGCAGGCGGTTACAAATCCCAGGAGAGGAGGAAAAAATTGCAGCAGACCCAAATGCAGGCGCTGCAAGCAAGGGTACAAGCGATAGAGGAACGAGAAGCAAATCGTAGCAAACGTACTGCCGAAGCTTCCCCCGAAGCTACCCCGCCATCTCAGCAGAGAAGCAGCGTGGATTCCACCGAGCTGCTTTAGCCGGAGCATGCCTTGACAGCTCCTGCCAGCTATCCCGTGGATGCTATCACGGAGTCTCAAAATTGCCACCTTATGATGCAATGGATGAATTTGATGGTCAAGGCGGCTGTTGGCTCTGTTTATCCTACTGAACCCGGCGCAACTTTTCACTGCCGGCTGATTCCAGAAGGATATGCTAGGGTGATGGTGGATGAAATAACGGAGGGATTTGAGGACCTCCAGCTTGACCACCCTACCGGTGAAGGGGAGACTAGGCTAGGGTCTACTCTGAAGACTCCATGCCTATGGCGGAAGGAGCTCATCAACCTTCCGAACTGGACGCCTCCGCCTCCGCCTCCTCCTCCTCCTCCTCCTCCGGCAAGTCAGGGCACTCCGCCTCCTCGACTGCCTCCTCCTCTAGCGAGTCAGGGCACTCCGCCTCCTCCACCGCCTCCTCCTCCGGCGAGCGATGATCAGGGCAGTCGACCGGCTCCTTCTCCGGCGTGTGGCGGCACTCCGCCTCCTTCTCCGCCTGCGCTGACGCGCCCGAGTAGCCAGCCTCCTCCTTCTCCGCCTCGTCAGCAAAGGCGGAAGAGACCTGCCGCCGCTCCGGCTACTCCGGCACGTCGTATTCCTTCTCCTCCGCCTCGTAAGCAAGTAAAGAAGACAGCCGCTCCATCTGCTCGGCCGACATCTAGCAGTACAGCCAGAGGTGGGAGGACATACAGATTCGGTCCTTCTCTGAAGACTCCAGAGAAGTTACCATACGAGAGGACCCCGGAGGAGAACGCGAAGATCGCGTGAACCAAAGTGGATGACTGGTTTCAAGGGTTGTAAGCAAAGAGACATCCACCTCCGGAGGAGAAGGTAGATCCGACGAAAGCGAAGCGCACTCTGGCTGCCCTGACAAAACCACCCAAGTCTCCGCCAAAAGGAAACTATGAGCGCATTATTGGAAAGGAATTTGCCGAAGCGGAGCGGTCGGGAAGTACTGTCAGTGATCAAAGGCTGAAAGAACAACGAGCTGGGAAACAAATTGCCCAGCTCGGCGAACAAGCGAAGCAATCGTGCCCCCCGCTCAAGGTCACTGGTAGAAAAAGGGCCTGTTGTCTCGGTTCGTAAGGGCCTTTAGTCCCGGTTCCTGAACCGGGACTAAAGTGTCGGTACTAATGCCCTGTCCCTTTAGTCCTGGTTCAATCCAGAACTGGGACTGATGGGCCTCCACGTGGCCTGTGTGCGGAGCCCAGGCAGGAGACCCTTTGGTCCCAGTTGGTGGCACCAACCGGGACCAGTAGGCATCCACGCATCAGCATTTCTGTGGCTGGGGTTTTTGTTTTTTTTTTGGAAAC
>NC_041393.1:13680108-13685593 GCF_002162155.2 Triticum dicoccoides
GATGGGCCTCCACGTGGCCTGTGTGCGGAGCCCAGGCAGGAGACCCTTTGGTCCCAGTTGGTGGCACCAACCGGGACCAGTAGGCATCCACGCATCAGCAGTTCTGTGGCTGGGGTTTTTGTTTTTTTTTTGGAAAGGGGGGGGTTTGGGGGTTTGGGGGGGTTAATTTAGGTGTTTCATATATTGTGTTAGCTAGCTATAATTAATAGAGAGAAGTGCCCTCTGTTATGTCCGTGCTTGGTCGACGCTACGTACTATACATACGTATAGAGAGGACTAGACACGCTAGTTAGCTAGTCAGCAAACGAAGGAAATAGAAGATCGTCATGAACATATATTCATACAGAGAGAAGTGATATCGACCACCTCTCCTTCTCCGAGAGATTGGTCGAACAACAAGTTCTCATATATCTATCTGACACTACCGGCTACATATATACAATAATTATCTCTTACAAATATAATCATATGGACTCATGGTCCACATAGTATTCTCCGTCTTTAGCGATCACGTGGTCAAGAAAGAATGCGGCCAATACCTCTTGAATTGCTCGCATGCGAGCTGGTGCTAGGAGTTCATCCCGCTTCCGAAACATCTAATTTGAAGAAGGGGCTCAATACATATATATATGAATGAATGAAACTCAATACAAATGATGGTAATAAAATAAAATTGTGAATGTTGTTATTTACGTACTTCATATTGTTCGTCAGAGTACCGGCCCCGCTCACAGGTCGTGTGGCGGATGGACACGCAGACGTAGTATCCACAGAAACCATTCCCTTGTTCTTGGCACAGCCACTTTACAAGAAATAGAGGTCAATCGAACTGATAAGCAAGAATCCTAAATGGTATTGATGAAACTAGCGCTTGAATCACTAGGAGATGCACGGAACATGCTACTATAGTACTTACTTTCGGGTGTCTAAATTCCAGCTCCTTCGGCAGTCCCAGAACTTTTCTGGTGAATTTTCTCCAAACCCTGCCGGACAAAGAAAACAATTACTTGATATCAGGAAATGAACAAAGTTGCTGATATGGTGGATAATGATCAATTTAACTTACTTCTTGAGGATTTCAATCATGTCCGCATACTCCTGGGGATCTTTTCGTTTAGAGTCCAAGACGGTTACTAATCCCTGCTCAAGCCTAATCTCAAGGAGAATATAGTGGAAACTGCACACGCATGCATAACTCATCAATTACATTACTATAACCTGGACTAATATATAAGGGAAACCAAATATGCACAAGACAGTAACACTCACTTGAAGTTGTAAGGAAAGAGTATTATATCTTTGTTTTCATTTTTTTTGAATGATCGTAGCAAGTTGGCCTCGGTATCTCTGGGACGATGTTGAACCTCAGTTGCATCTATGAGATATGTGTTAACGAACCCAATATCACCGATTTGTCTTTTCTTCAATTCGGCGATCTTCATTCTGCATAATATAGTGAGGATAATTATAAATACATGCAATGAAAGAGCTATATAGAGAGACTTAATGACAGAAGTAGTAGTACTTACAGACAGTAGCAGGTGATCGTTGTTTTATCGAGGGCCAATTTATTGAAAAACTGATAGAACTCCTCAAATGGAATAGGCAACAGTTCAATTCCAACGAGGTCATGCTCCGGTTTAACTCTCGCATACAAAGTACTCCTCCCCCCAGACTCTCTGCGGATTTTCAAGTACCAATCATGTAATCTTTGCATCATCGTTGTTAAAGATTTTTCATCTTTGACGAGAGGCTTCCCGTACTTGTATCTGTGTATCTGCACCTCCATGGGATCATAATGTACATCGTCGAGCAGGTAATCGTCAACATTGCCATAACCGGGCACCATCCTCGGATCGACGATGTCGCTAGGCACCTTGAGGGGGGGGGCACGATTGCTTCGCTTGTTCGCCGAGCTGGGCAATTTGTTTCCCAGCTGCTCGTCGTTCTTTCAGCCTTTGATCACTGACTGTACTTCCCGACCACTCCGCTTCAGCCCATGTCTTTGCAATAATGCGCTCATAATTGCCTTTCAGTGGAGACTTGGGTGGTTTTGCCAGGGCAGCCAGAGTGCGCTTCACTTTTACCGGATCTACCTTCTCCTCCGGAGGTGGATGTCTCTTTGCTCTCAACCCTTGAAACCAGTCATCCACTTCGGTTCGCGCGATCTCGGCGTTCTCCTCCGGGGTCCTCTCATATGGTAACTTCTCTGGAGTCTTCAGAGAAGGACCGAATCTGTATGTCCTCCCGCCTCTGGTAGTACTGCTAGACACCGACCGAGCAGACGGAGCGGTTGTCTTCTTTACTTGCTTACGAGGCGGAGGAGAAGGACTACGACGCGTTGGAGCAGCTGGAGCGGTGGCAGGTCTCTTCCGCCCTTGCTGACGTGGTGGAGAAGGAGGAGGCTGGCTGCTCGGGCGCGTCGGCGCAGGCGGAGAAGGAGGCGGAGTGCCGCCACGCGCCGGAGAAGGTGCCGGCCGAGGGCCCTGATCGTCACTCGCCGGAGGAGGAGGCGGTGGAGGAGGCAGAGTGCCCTGACTCGCCGGAGGAGGAGGAGGAGGCGGAGGCGTCCAGTTTGGAAGGTTGATGAGCTCCTTCAGCCATAGGCATGGAGTCTTTAGAGCAGACCCCAGCCGAGTCTCCCCTTCACCGGTAGGGTGGTCAAGCGGGAAGTCCTCAAATCCCTCCGTTATTTCATCCACCATCACCCTAGCATATCGTTCTGGAATCGGCCGGCAGTGAAAAGTTGCGCCGGGTTCAGTAGGAGAAACAGAGCCAACATCCGCCTTGACCTTCAAATTCATCCATTGCATCATAAGGTGGCAATTTTGAGACTCCGTGATAGCATCCACGGGATAGCTGGCAGGAGCCATCAAGGCATGCTCTGGCTGAAGCAGCTCGGTGGAAGCCACTCTGCTTCTGTGCTGAGATGGCGGGATAGCTTCGGGGGAGGCTTCGGCAGTACGTTTGCTTCGATTTGCTTCTCGTTCCTCTATCGCGTCTACCCTTGCTTGCAGCACCTGCATTTGGGTCTGCTGCACTTTTTTCGTCCTCTCATGGGATTTGTAACCGCCTGTGTCCGGAAACCCAACCTTCCACGGAATGGAGCCTGGCGTGCCTCGTGTCCGTCCAGGCTGCTCAGGATTCCCGAGGGCCATTGTGAGCTCGTCGTTCTCTCTGTCTGGAAAGAACTTCCCTTGCTGTGCTGCTTCGATATACTGCTTAAGCTTCCTGACTGGTATGTCCATTTGATTTTTCGTCCAAATGCACTTCCCTGTTACAGGGTCCAAGGTTCCGCCATCCCCGAAGGACCATGTTCGAGAATGGTCTGGCCAGCTAATTGTCTCTGGTTCGATCCCTTTATCAACCAGATCATTCTCAGTCTTGGCCCACTTAGGCCGGGCTACGAGGTAGCCACCTGACCCCGTGCGATGGTGAAGCATCTTCTTCGCAGCATTTTGCTTGTTTGTCGCCGACATCTTCTTACTCTTTTCTGATGTCTTGTGGGCCACAAATGCGGGCCAGTGATCTCTGATCTTCTCATATCTGCCCTTGAATTCTGGTGTCTCATTATTTTCGACAAACTTATTCAGCTCTTTCTTCCACCTCCTGAATAGTTCTGCCATCATCTTAAGAGCAAAAGACTTGATTAATTGCTCTTTAACTGGGTTCTCTAGGTTATCCTCTCGCGGTAGGTTGAAATTTGACTTCAGCTCAGTCCAAAGATCATTTTTCTGCATATCATTGACATAAGACACCTCAGGGTCTTCTGTAGCCGGCTTAAACCATTGCTAGATGCTTATAGGGATCTTGTCCCTAACCAGAACCCCGCACTGAGCAACAAATGCGCTCTTTGTCTGGAGGGGTTCAATCGGTTGGCCGTCGGGCGCGATTGCTATGATCTCAAACTTTTCATCTGAGCTCAACTTTTTCTTCGGGGCTCGTCTCTTTACCGAAGTTGTGCTCGATCCGGAGGGCTAGAAAAAATAACAAAGACTTAATTAATATGTGTACATACCAAAATAATGAATGCATCAATCAGCTAGTCAGCACAGGCTTAACTAATATATATACCTGGCCGGACTCGATTCGGTCACCGGCGCCGTCATCACGGTCTCCTTCTTGCACCGGCATTGGGTCACCGGAGCCGTCCTCATGTTCTTCTTCTTCCACCGACATTAGGTCACCGTAGCCAGCTTGTTCACCCTCTCCTTCCAGACCATCGGTGTCGTTGAGAAACAACGAGATGGCATCACTTCCTTCTGCGATTATGTCCCTCAACAGCGCTTCTTTTGCTTCGTCTAGGGCAGTGTCCATAGTTTCTACAAATATTTACAACATGGCAATTATTATTCAAACATGAGAGATGGATATATTAGTGCCAAACGTAGAACTCGCTACCTAATCATAGTAAGGAATCATATATATTAATTAGTGGCCTCGACCCCCCCCCCACGTGTTGAAGCTATCGGGAGGGGGTATATATCGACAACGACGACACTACATCTGTATGTCCCTCGACGACCCTCGTTCGTGATAAAAAAGAGGAAGAAGAAGAAAAAAAGAGGAGAAGAAAGAATAGAGGAGAAGAACTCCTCTATTCTTTCTTCTCCTCCTTTTTTTCTTCTTCCTCTTCTTTTTTTATCCTCTTCTTCCTCTCATGTTCGAGAGGATCGTCGAGCGGTCGGAAGGTTGCCTAGTGTCAAAGGATTCAACAAAACCATGTCTTGATCATTAGGCGAAAGTAACATGTTCATGATGGTATGAAGCTCTCCAAAGTTATTTTGGAACGGAGTCCCAGATAAGATAATTCGCTTTTTAGTACAAAGTTCAGCAACATCTTCCAAATATCGTTATTTGGAAGGCCTTTGCTGAAATTCATACAAAAAGGCAAATTATCCTATCCGGGACACCATTCCAAAATAACTTTGGAGGACTTCGTCATGCCCCGCGCCCAAAAGTTTAGTCCCACCTCGCTAGTTGAGAGGGCTCGGGAGTGGTTTATAAGCGCTGCTCCGCCCACCCTCCCGAGCTCCTCTCAACTGCAGGCTTTCGGGCCTAATCTGTCATTGCAATGCCTGAGGGCCTACTAGGCCTGCTGCAGGCCTGAATCCTGGCCCATGGTAGGGTTTCTAGTCGTATTCAGGCCGTGGTGGCCCAGTAGGTGGCATTTTTTTGTTGCTTTATTTATTTTCTTTTGTTTTTTGCTTTATTTTTTAATTCTTTATGCTTTTAGTTTTAGAAAAATTATAAACTTTTTGTTAATGCCATTATATTTGAAATTTGAAAATAATTTTTTAGTTTTTTTGTTTTCTTTGTTGCTTTATTTATTTTATTTTGTAATTAACTTTACTATAAAAATAGTTTTTTCCTGTTTTTTTGATTTTTTTTTGCATTATTTATTTTCTTTTGTATTTTTCTTTAATGTTTACTTCTGTTTGCTTTTAGGTTAGCAAAATTATAAACTTTCTGTTAGTGCCATTAG
>NC_041393.1:13686255-13696313 GCF_002162155.2 Triticum dicoccoides
TAACTTTACTATAAAAATAGTTTTTTCCTGTTTTTTTGATTTGTTTTTTGCATTATTTATTTTCTTTTGTTTTTTGCTTTAATTTTTAATTCTGTTTGCTTTTAGGTTAGCAAAATTATAAACTTTCTGTTAGTGCCATTAGTTTTAGAAAAATTATAAACTTTCTGTTAGTGCCATTAGTTTTCAAATTTGAATAGTTAAAATTTGAATTCTTTGAAAATTGTTTGAATCACAAGTTTGTGATTAACTTACTAAAAAAATGAGAATAGATGCGCTTATAGAGAAAATTCAACCTAAATTCCTAGTAAATTTCTATGAATTTCAGAGAAATTCACTATGAATTTAGGTTAAACTTTTCTCTATTAGGGCATCTATTTTCACTTTGAGAGGAGCTCAAC
This sequence comes from Triticum dicoccoides, assembly GCF_002162155.2. Lineage (NCBI taxonomy): Eukaryota > Viridiplantae > Streptophyta > Magnoliopsida > Poales > Poaceae > Triticum > Triticum dicoccoides. The sequence goes on from NC_041393.1 coordinate 13,686,654, forward strand.
AAGGCAGAGAGGGAAGGGCTTATAAACTGGTGTGAGCCCCCTTTGGTTGGTGAGGTGGGACTAAACTCGGCCCGCAACGAGGACCAACCCTTTAGTCCCGGTTTGTGGCAAAAACCGGGACTAATGGTCATGGGCCAGGGGCGAGGAGCAAAATTATAAACATTCTGTTAGTGCCATTAGTTTTAGAAAGTTGAAAGTTGAAAGTTGGCATGGGCCAGGGACTAATGGTCATGGTATTACGAGGGCCGAACCATAAGACATGAAAGCATTTCAAATGAACTCTGAAAAAGTTGAAAGTTGCGATGGTATCATAATTTCACCCACATAGCATGTGCATGTACAAAACGGACAATGGTAGCATGTTCGTGTGTTACAAAGTTGCGGGAGAAAGTCTTCACTTTTTCTTCGCTTATGTCATTTGCTTATTGCGCCGTAACCATGGATAATCTTCATTGTTTATCAGGATGCTTGGGTCAGCCTTGACATTGAAGGGAGGAATTTCATGAACTTTTCATAATCTTCAAACATGTCTGTCTTGCCGTCCACTCCCTGGATGTCCCTTTTTCCTGAAAGAACTATGTGGCGCTTTGGCTCATCGTATGAAGTATTCGCTTCCTTATCTTTTCTTTTTCTCGGTTTGGTAGACATGTCCTTCACATAGAAAACCTGTGCCACATCATTGTCTAGGACGAACGGTTCGTCAGTGTACCCAAGATTTTTCAGATCCACTATTGTCATTCCGTACTGTGGGTCTACCTGTACCCCGCTGCCTAACAGATTGACCCATTTGCACTTAAACAAAGGGACCTTAAAATCAGGTCCGTAGTCAAGTTCCCATATGTCCACTATGTAACCATAATATGTATCCTTTCCGCTCTCGGTTGCTGTATCAAAGCGGACACCGCTGTTTTGGTTGGTGCTCTTTTGATCTTGGGCGATCGTGTAAAATGTATTCCCATTTATCTCGTATCCTTTGTAAGTCAATACAGTCAAAGATGGTCCCCTGGACAACAAGTACAACTCATCACAAACAGTGTTGTCACCTCTGAGACGTGTTTCCAACCAACTGCTAAAAGTCTTGATGTGTTCACATGTAATCCAGTCGTCGCACTGCTCCAGGTGCTTGGAACGCAGACTGTTCTTGTGTTCATCAACATACGGGGTCACCAAGGTAGAGTTCTGTAGAACTGTGTAGTGTGCTTGAGACCAAGAATATCCGTCCCTGCATATTATTGAGTCTCTTCCAAGAGTGCCTTTTCCAGTCAGTCTCCCCTCATACCGCAATTTAGGGAGACCTATCTTGTTAAGGCCAGGAATGAAGTCAACACAAAACTCGATAACATCCTCTGTTTGATGGCCCATGGAGATGCTTCCTTCTGGCCTAGCGCGATTACGGACATATTTCTTTAGGACTCCCATGAACCTCTCAAAGGGGAACACATTGTGTAGAAATACGGGCCCCAGGATGACAATCTCGTCGACTAGATGAACTAGGACGTGCGTCATGATATTGAAGAAGGATGGTGGGAACACCAGCTCGAAACTGACAAGACATTGCGCCACATCACTCCTTAGCCTTGGTACCATTTCTGGATCGATCACCTTCTGAGAGATTGCATTGAGGAATGCACATAGCTTCACAATGGTTAATCGGACGTTTTCTGGTAGAAGCCCCCTCAATGCAACCGGAAGCAGTTGTGTCATAATCACGTGGCAGTCATAAGACTTTAGGTTCTGAAACTTTTTCTCTGGCATATTTATTATTCCCTTTATATTCGACAAGAAGCCAGTCGTGACCTTCATACTGAGCAGGCATTCAAAGAAGATTTCTTTCTCTTCTTTCGTAAGAGCGTAGCTGGCAGGACATTTATACTGCTTCGTAGGCATGCCGTCTTTTTCGTGCAAACGTTGCAGGTCCTCCCATGCCTAAGGTGTATCTTTTGTCTTCCGATACATGCCCAACAAGCCTAGCAGGTTCATGGAAAGGTTCTTCGTCACGTGCATCATGTCGATTGAGGAGTGGACCTCTAGGTCCTTCCAGTAGGGTAGGTCCCAAAATATAGATTTCTTCTTCCACATGGGTGCGTGTCCCTCAGCGTCATTCGGAACAGCTAGTCCACCGGGACCCTTTCCAAAGATTACGTAGTGTAAATCATTGACCATAGCAAGCACGTGATCACCGGTGCGCATGGCGGGCTTGTTCCAGTGATCTGCCTCGCCTTTGAAATGCTTGCCTTTCTTTCGACATTGATGGTTGGTCGGAAGAAATCCACGATGGCCCAGGTACACATTCTTCCTGCATTTGTCTAGGTATATACTTTCAGTGTCATCTAAACAGTGCGTGCATGCGTGGTATCCTTTGTTTGTCTGTCCTGAAAGGTTACTGAGAGCGGGCAAATCGTTGATGGTCACGAACAGCAACGCCTTAAGGTTAAATTCCTCCCTTCTGTGCTCATCCCACGTACGTACACCGTTTTCATTCCACAGCTATAAAAGTTCTTCAACTAATGGCCTTAGGTACACATCAATTTCGCTGCCGGGTTGCTTAGGGCCTTGGATGAGAACTGGCATCATAATGAACTTCCGCTTCATGCACATCCAAGGAGGAAGGTTATACATACATAGAGTCACGGGCTAGGTGCAGTGATTGCTGCTCTGCTCCCCGAAAGGATTAATGCCATCTGCGCTTAAAGCAAACCATACATTCCTTGGGTCCTTTGCAAACTCATCCCAGTACTTTCTCTCGATTTTTCTCCACTGCGACCCGTCAGCGGGTGCTCTCAACTTCCCATCTTTCTGTCGGTTCTCACTGTGCCATCGCATCAACTTGGCATGCTCTTCGTTTTTGAACAGTCGTTTCAACCGTGGTATTATAGGAGCATACCACATCACATTCGCAGGAACCCTCTTCCTGGGGGGCTCGCCGTCAACATCACCAGGGTCATCTCGTCTGATCTTATACCGCAATGCACCGCATACCGGGCATGCGCTCAGATCCTTGTATGCACTGCGGTAGAGGATGCAGTCATTAGGGCATGCATGTATCTTCTCCACCTCCAATCCTAGAGGGCATACGACCTTCTTTGCTGCGTATGTACTGTCGGGAAATTCGTTATCCTTTGGAAGCCTCTTCTTCAATATTTTCAGTAGCTTCTCAAATCCTTTGTCAGCCACAGCATTCTCTGCCTTCCACTGCAGCAATTCCAGTACGGTACCGAGCTTTGTGTTGCCATCTTCGCAATTGGGGTATAACCCTTTTTTGTGATCCTCTAACATGCGATCGAACATTAGCTTCTCCTTTTGACTAATGCATTGCGTCCTTGCATCGACAATGACCCGGCGGAGATCATCATCATCAGGCACATCGTCTGGTTCCTCTTGATCTTCAGCAGCTTCCCCCGTTGCAGCATCATTGGGCACATCGTCTGGTTCCTCTTGATCTTCACCAGCTCCCCCCGTTGCAGCATCACCGTATTCAAGGGGCACATAGTTGTCATCGTAGTCTTCTTCTTCGCCGTCTTCCATCATAACCCCTATTTTCTCTGTGCCTCGTCCAAACATTATAGTGTGGCATGAAACCCTTGTAAAGCAGGTGGGAGTGAAGGATTTTCCGGTTAGAGTAAGACCTCGTATTCCCACATTCAGTGCATGGACAACACATAAAACCATTCTGCTAGTTTGCCTCAGCCGCATCGAGAAACTCATGCACTCCCTTAATGTACTCGCGGGTGTGTCTGTCACCCTACGTCCATTGCCGGTTCATCTGCGTGCATTATATATAATTAAGTGTCCAAATTAATAGAAGTTCATCATCACATTAAAACCAAAGTGCATACATAGTTCTCATCTAACAACATATAGCTCTCCAGAGCATCTTATTAATTAAACCATACATTGAAATTATGTAAAACATTTCAATGCGAAAACAAATGCGATCATTATCGCAACCAAGGTAACAATTGATCCAACGGCATAATGATACCAAGCCTCGGTATGAATGGCATATTTTCTAATCTTTCTAATCTTCAAGCGCATTGCATCCATCTTGATCTTGTGATCATCGACGACATCCGCAACATGCAACTCCAATATCGTCTTCTCCTCCTCAATTTTTTTTATTTTTTCCTTGAACAAATTGTTTTCTTCTTCAACTAAATTTAACCTCTAGACAATAGGGTCGGTTGGCATTTCCGATTCACATACATCCTAGATAAATAAAATTTATGTAACGTTGGTCGGCATAATTTTCATAAACAATAAATTAACCAATAGTTATAAAGATAATATACATACCACATCCGAATCATAGACAGGACGAGGGCCGACGGGGGCGGATACCAAAACCATCGCACTATATAAGATGCAATAATAAATGTAAGAAAATAATACAAGTATCTATGTAAACATACAAGTAAGAATGTTTTTCCTTTCAGAAAGAAGATAACAACAAGAGGCTCACCACGGTGGTGTCGGTGATGAGATCGGCGCGGGTGATCGACGGCGGTGAAGACGGGAACGGGGCGTGACGGACCGCTAAATCTAGACAAATCTCGAGGATAATGGAGCTTGGAGGTCGAGCTTCGAGAGGAGAAATATTAAGTAGTGTGGCTCGGGCATTCCATCGAACAGCTCATGTGCATATTAGGTGAGCTAGAGCACCACAAAGCCCTCTCCCCCTCGGCCAGACAAAAAACAGAGCACTGGGGTGCTCTGCTCGCGAGCGAGGGGTATATATAGGCACCTCATTGGTCCCGGTTGGTGACATGAGCCGGGACTAAAGGGGAGCCTCTGGTCCCGGTTCAAGCCACCAACCGGGAACAATGGTGGTGGGCCAGGAGCGAGGCCCATTGGTCCCGGTTCATCCCACCAACCGGGACCAAAAGGACCAGATGAACCAGGACCAATGGCCCACGTGGCCCGGCCGGCCCCCTGAGCTCATGAACCGGGACCAATGCCCACATTGGTCCTGGTTCTAGACTGAACCGATACTAATGGGCTGACCCGGCCTGGACCAAAGCCCTGTTTTCTACTAGTGGGTGCCTAGCGACAACGTCGCTAATGATCCGAGGATGGTGCCCGCTTAAAGCAATCTTGCCGATTACCTGCCCGATGATGTACATTATGAACCCATGAAGAAGCCCGCCATGCGTACCGGTGATCACGTACGTGCTATCGTCAATGATTTACACTACGTAATCTTTGGAAAGGGTCCCGGTGGACTAGCTGTTCTGAATGACGCTGAGGGACACGCACCCATGTGGAAGAAGAAATCTATATTTTGGGACCTACCCTACTGGAAAGACCTAGAGGTCTGCTCTTCAATCGACGTGATGCACGTGACGAAGAACCTTTGCGTGAACCTGCTAGGCTTCTTCGGCGTGTATGGGAAGAGAAAAGATACACCTGAGGCACGGGAGGACCTGCAACATTTGCACAAAAAAGACGGCATGCCTCCGAAGCAGTATAAAGGTCCTGCCAGCTACGCTCTTACGAAAGAAGAGAAAGAAATCTTCTTTGAATGCCTGCTTGGTATGAAGGTCACGACTGGCTTCTCGTCGAATATAAAGGGAATAATAAATATGCCAGAGAAAAAGTTTCAGAACCTAAAGTCTCATGACTGCCACGTGATTATGAAGCAACTGCTTCCGGTTGCATTGAGGGGGCTTCTACTGGAAAACGTCTGATTAGCCATTGTGAAGCTATGTGCATTCCTCAATGCAATCTCTCAGAAGGTGATCGATCCAGAAATTGTACCAAGGCTAAGGAGTGATGTGGGGCAATCTCTTGTCAGTTTCGAGCTGGTGTTCCCACCATCCTTCTTCAATATCATGACGCGCGTCCTAGTTCATCTAGTCGACGAGATTGTCATCCTGGGCCCGTATTTCTACACAATATGTTCCCCTTTGAGAGGTTCATGGGAGTCCTAAAGAAATATGTCCGTAACCGCGCTAGGCCAGAAGGAAGCATCTCCATGGGCCATCGAACAGAATATGTTATCGGGTTTTGTGTTGACTTCATACCTAGCCTTAAGAAGATAGGTCTCCCTAAATCGCGGTATGAGGGGAGACTGACTGGAAAAGGCACTCTTGGAAGAGACTCAATAATATGCAGGGACGGATATTCTTGGTCTCAAGCACACTACACAGTTCTACAGAACTCTACCTTGGTGACCCCGTATGTCGATGAACACAAGAACAGTCTGCGCTCCAAACACCCGGAGTAGTGCGACGACTGGATTACATGTGAACACATCTGGACTTTCAGCAGTTGGTTGGAAACACGTCTCAGAGGTGACAACACTGTTTGTGATGAGTTGTACTTGTTGTCCAGGGGACCATCTTCGACTGTATTGACTTACAAAGGATACGAGATAAATGGGAATACATTTTACACGATCGCCCAAGATCAAAAGAGCACCAACCAAAACAGCAGTGTCCGCTTTGATGCAGCAACCCAGAGCGGAGAGGACACATATTATGGTTACCTAGTGGACATATGGGAACTTGACTACGGACCTGATTTTAAGGTCCCTTTCTTTAAGTGCAAATGGGTCAATCTGTCAGGCGGCGGGGTACAGGTAGACCCACAGTACGGAATGACAACAGTGGATCTGAAAAATCTTGGGTACACTGACGAACTGTTCGTCCAAGCCAATGATGTGGCACATGTTATCTATGTGAAGGACATGTCTACCAAACCGAGAAAAAGAAAAGATAAGGAAGTGAATACATCATACGATGAGCCAAAGCGCCATATAGTTCTTTCAGGAAAAAGAGACATCCTGGGAGTGGACGGCAAGACAGACATGTCTGAAGATTATGAAAAGTTTCATGAAATTCCTCCCTTAAATGTCAAGGCTGACCCAAGCATCCTGATAAACAATGAAGATTATCCATGGTTACGGCGCAATAAGCAAATGACACAAGCGAAGAAAAAGTGAAGACTTTCTCCCGCAACTATTATGATGATACCATGCCAACTTTGTAACACACGAACATGCTACCATTGTCCGTTTTGTACATGAACATGCTATGTGGGTGAAATTATGATACCATCCCAACTTTCAACTTTTTCAGAGTTCATTTGAAATGCTTTCATGTCTTATGGTTCGGCCCTCGTAATACCATGACCATTAGTCCCTAGCCCATGCCAACTTTCAACTTTCAACTTTCTAAAACTAATGGCACTAACAGAATGTTTATAATTTTGCTCTTCGCCCCTGGCCCATGACCATTAGTCCCGGTTTGTGCCACAAACCGGGACTAAAGGGTTGGTCCTCGTTGTGGGCAAAGTTTAGTCCCACCTCGCCAACCGAAGGGGGCTCACACCGGTTTATAAGCCCTTCCCTCTCTGCCTTGTTGAGCTCCTCTCAAAGTGAAAATAGATGCCCTAATAGAGAAAAGTTTAATCTAAATTCATAGTGAATTTCTCTGAAATTCATAGAAATTTACTAGGAATTTAGGTTGAATTTTCTCTATAAGCGCATGTATTCTCATTTTTTTAGTAAGTTAACCACAAACTTGTGATTCAAACAATTTTCAAAGAATTCAAATTTTAACTATTCAAATTTGAAAACTAATGGCACTAACAGAAAGTTTATAATTTTTCTAAAACTAATGGCACTAACAGAAAGTTTATAATTTTGCTAACCTAAAAGCAAACAGAATAAAAAATTAAAGCAAAAAACAAAAGAAAATAAATAATGCAAAAAACAAATAAAAAAACAGGAAAAAAACTATTTTTATAGTAAAGTTAATCACAAAATAAAATGGCACTCACAGAAAGTTTATAATTTTTCTAAAACTAAAAGCAAAAAGAATAAAAAAATAAAGCAAAAAACAAAAGAAAATAAATAATGCAGAAAACAAAACAAAAAAACTGGAAAAAATAGCAACAATAAGTATTTTGTTGCAAGTAGAAACAAAATAAAATAAATAAAGCAACAAAGAAAACAAAAAAACAAAAAATGTGTTTTCAAATTTGAAAACTAATGGAATTAACAAAAAGTTTATAATTTTTCTAAAACTAAAAGCATAAAGAATTAAAAAATAAAGAAAAAAACAAAAGAAAATAAATAAAGCAACAAAAAAAAACAAAAAAATGCCACCTACTGGGCCCCCACGGCCTGAATACGACTAGAAACCCATCCAAGGGCCAGGATTCAGGCCCGCAGGAGGCCCAGTAGGCCCACAAGCATAGCAGTGACAATTAGGCCCGTAAGCCTGCAATGGAGAGGAGCTCGAGAGGGGTGCGGCAGTGGGGCTTATAAACCACTGCGCACCCCTCTCAACTAGCGAGGTGGGACTAAACTTTCGACGCAGCAGCCGCACAAGGCCTTTGGTCCCGGTTGGTGGCACCAACCGGGACTAAAGGGGGCCATTGGTCACGGTTCGTGCCACGAACCGTGACCAATGCCTTTGCTATATAAGCCAGCACTTAGGAAAATTTCACATTTCCCTTGCAGTTGCCCCCCGACGATGCCGAGCACATCGACGCCGCCAGGCTGCCCCCAGCCGTCGCCGTCGTCCGCGCCCCGAGTCGCCGTCACCCGCGCCCTCGCCGGCCGTCGCTCGCGCCCTCGCTCGACGCCGTCGTCCGCGCCCTCGGCCGACACTGTCGCCGCACGCCGCCGTCCCCTGCCCCGATGCGCGCCGCCCCTGCCCCGTCGCCGTCGCCGTGCCGCCGTCCCCTACCCCGAACGTCGCCGCCTCTGTGAGCACCGCTCGTCTGCCGCCCCCGCCGCCGCCGTGCATTTTTTATTATACATGCTATTTTTTACATGTTTTTAGATTTTCATATATATATGTATCTATGTATTTTTTAGATAGACGTATTTTTTGATGTATGTTCATATATGTATGTATGTATTTTTTCAATTGTAATGATGTTTTAAAAATAGATATATGCAAAAGTTAGATTTTTAATTAGAAATTTTTTATCTATATATGTCCTCTAATTTAGTACAGTTTAGGTTAGTTTCATTTTAAAAAAAGTTTTATATATTTAGGAAGAAGGAATAGAAGGAAGAAAATGTTTTATATATGAGGGTGGAGAGGGGGTCGTCGAACATGAGAGGAAGAAAAGGATAAAAAAATAAGAGGAAGAAGAAAAAAAAGAGGACAAGAAAGAATAGAGGAGATCTTCTCCTCTATTCTTTCTTCTCTTCTTTTTTCTTATTCTTCCTATATGTATTAGTTTTTTTATTTAGGTTGTTAATTAGTAGATATTAATTTTTTTCATATATGTATGGATGCATGTGATATGTATGTATGTATGTATCGGGTATGTCGTTGTCGATATACCCCCTACCCGATAACTTCGACATGAGGGGTTCGAGAGGGGGTCTAGGGTCACCGAGGGGTCGAGGGTCGTCGAACATGAGAGGAAAAAGAGGATAAAAAAAGAAGAGGAAGAAGAAAAAAAAGAGGAGAAAAAAGAATAGAGGAGTAGAACTCCTCTATTCTTTTTTCTCCTCTTTTTTTCTTCTTCTTCCTCTTTATTTTATCGGAAACGAGGGTCGTCGAGGGTCGCCGAGCGGTAGAGGAGAAACCCTAAATAGAAAGTATCGTCGGTGTGAGATACATGTACCGTCGGTGTCGGACACTACATCCACGTCCCACAAGTGGCGCGGGCTTCGATGCCCACGTCACTTGTGGGACG
>NC_041393.1:13696323-13705403 GCF_002162155.2 Triticum dicoccoides
AGAAGAGGGAGAAGAAGAGGAGAGGAAGAAGAGGAAGTCTTCTCCTCTATTCTTTCTTCTCTTCTTTTTTCTTCTTCTTCCTATATGTATTAGTTTTTTTATTTAGGTTGTTAATTAGTAGATATTAATTTTGTTCATATATGTATGGATGCATGTGATATGTATGTATGTATGTATGTATCGGGTATGTCATTGTCGATATACCCCCTACCCGATAACTTCGACATGAGGGGGTCGAGAGGGGGTCTAGGATCGCCGAGGGGTCGAGGGTCGTCGAACATGAGAGTAAGAAGAGGATAAAAAAGAAGAGGAAGAAGAAAAAAAGAGGAGAAGAAAAAAAGAGGAGAAGAAAGAATAGAGGAGTTCTTCTCCTCTATTCTTTCTTCCCTCTTTTTTTTCTTCTTCTTCCTCTTTATTTTATCGGGAACGAGGGTCGTCGAGGGTCGCCGAGCGGTAGAGGAGAAACCCTAAATAGAAAGTATCGTCGGTGTGAGATACATGTACCGTCGGTGTCGGACACTACATCCACGTCCCACAAGTGGCGCGGGCTTCGATGCCCACGTCACTTGTGGGACGTGGATGTAGTGTCCGACACCGACGGCCACATGTATCTCACACCCACGATACTTGCTATTTAGGGTTTCCTCTACCGCTCGGTGACCCTCGACGACCCTCGTTCCCAATAAAAAAAATAGGAAGAAGAAGAAAAAAAGAGTAGAAGAAAGAATAGAGGAGTTCTTACTCCTCTATTCTTTCTTCTCCTCTTTTTTTTCTTCTTCCTCTTCTTTTTTTATCCTTGACGCGTTGTCGAGGCCACCCCAAACCCTAGAGAAGCAGCGTCGAGGCCACCCCAAACCCTAGAGAAGCAGCGTCGAGGCCACTAATTAATATTAGTTCTACGTTTGCCACTAATATATCCATCTGTCATGTTTGAATAATAATTGCCATGTTGTAAATATTTGTAGAAACTATGGACACCGCCCGAGATGAAGTACAAGAAGAGTTGTTGGGGGACATAATCGCACGAGGAAGTGATGCCGTCAGCTTGTTGTTTCTCAACGACACCGATCGTCTGGAAGTAGTTGGCTATGATTATGATGGCTACAGTGACCTAATGCCGGTGCAAGAAGGAGACCGTGCGGACGGCTCCGGTGACCCAATGCCGGTGCAAGAACGAGACCGTGATGACGTCTCCGGTGACTGAACCGAGTCAGGCTAGGTATATATATTAGTTAAGCTTCTGTTGACTAGCTAATTGATGCATTCATTGTTTTGATATGTACACATATTAATTTAGTCTTTGTCCTTTTTTCTAGCCCTCCGGATCGAGCACAACTTCGGTAAAGAGACGAGGCCCGAAGAAAAAGTTGAGCTCGGATGAAAAGTTTGAGATCATAGCAATCGCGCCCGACGGCCAACCGATTGAACCCCTCCGGACAAAGAGCGCATTTGTTGCTCAGTGCGGGATTTTGGTTAGGGACAAGATCCCGATCAGCATGCAGCAATGGTTAAAGCCGGCTAGAGAAGACCCTGAGGTGTCTTATGTCAATGATATGCAGAAAAATGATCTTTGGACTGAGCTGAAGTCAAATTTCACCCTACCGCCAGAGGATGATCCAGAGAAGCTAGTTAAAGAGCAATTAATCAAGTCTTTTGCTCTTAAGAGGATGGTAGAACTATTCAGGAGGTGGAAGAAAGAGTTGAATAAGTTTGTCGAAAATAAAGAGACACCACAATTCAAGGGCAGATATGAGAAGATCAGAGATCACTGGCCCGCATTTGTGGCCCACAAGACATCGGAAAAGAGTAAGAAGATGTCGGTGACAAACAAGCAAAATGCTGCAAAGAAGAAGCATCACCATCGCATGGGGTCAGGTGGCTACCTCGTAGCCCGGCCTAAGTGGGCCAGGACTGAGAATGATCTGGTTGATAAAGGGATCGAACCAAAGACAATTAACTGGCCAGACCGTTGCCGGACTTGGTTCTTCAGGGCTGGCGGAACCTTGGACCCTGTAACAGGGAAGTGCATTTGGACGAACGATCAAATGGACATACCAGTCAGGAAGCTTCAGCAGTATATCGAAGCAGCGCAGCAAGGGACGTTCTTTCTAGATAGAGAGAACGACGAGCTCACAATGGCCCTCGGGAATCCTGAGCACCCTGGACGGACACGAGGCACGCCAGGCTCCATTCCGTGGAAGGTTGGGTTTCCGGATGCAGGCGGTTACAAATCCCAGGAGAGGAAGAAAAAATTGCAGCAGACCCAAATGCAGGCGCTGCAAGCAAGGGTACAAGCGATAGAGGAACGAGAAGCAAATCGTAGCAAACGTACTGCCAAAGCTTCCCCCGAAGCTACCCCACCATATCAGCAGAGAAGCAGCGTGGCTTCCACCGAGCTGCTTCAGCCGGAGCATGCCTTGACAGCTCCTGCCAGCTATCCCGTGGATGCTATCACGGAGTCTCAAAATTGCCACCTTATGATGCAATGGATGAATTTGATGGTCAAGGCGGCTGTTGGCTCTATTTATCCTACTGAACCCGGCGCAACTTTTCACTGCCGGCCGATTCCAGAAGGATATGCTAGGGTGATGGTGGTTGAAGTAACGGAGGGATTTCAGGACCTCCAGCTTGACCACCCTACCGGTGAAGGGGAGACTAGGCTAGGGTCTACTCTGAAGACTCCATGCCTATGGCGGAAGGAGCTCATCAACCTTCCGAACTGGACGCCTCCGCCTCCTCCTCCTCCTCCGGCAAGTCAGGGCACTCCGCCTCCTCCACCGCCTCCTCCTCTGGCGAGTCAGGGCACTCCGCCTCCTCCACCGCCTCCTCCTCCGGCGAGTGATGATCAGGGCAGTCGACCGGCTCCTTCTCCGGCGTGTGGCGGCACTCCGCCTCCTTCTCCGCCTGCGCCGACGCGCCCGAGAAGCCAGCCTCCTCCTTCTCCGCCTCGTCAGCAAAGGCGAAAGAGACCTGCCGCCGCTCCGGCTGCTCCGGCGCGTCGTAGTCCTTCTCCTCCGCCTCGTAAGCAAGTAAAGAAGACAACCGCTCCATCTGCTCGGCCGGCATCTAGCAGTACAGCCAGAGGTGGGAGGACATACAGATTCGGTCCTTCTCTGAAGACTCCAGAGAAGTTACCATACGAGAGGACCCCGGAGGAGAACGTGAAGATCGCGTGAACCGAAGTGGATGAATGGTTTCAAGGGTTGTAAGCAAAGAGACATCCACCTCCGGAGGAGAAGGTAGATCCGACGAAAGCGAAGCGCACTCTGGCTGCCCTGACAAAACCACCCAAGTCTCCGCCAAAAGGAAACTATGAGCGCATTATTGGAAAGGAATTTACCGAAGCAGAGCGGTCGGGAAGTACTGTCAGTGATCAAAGGCTGAAAGAACGACGAGCTGGGAAACAAATTGCCCAGCTCGGCGAACAAGCGAAGCAATCATGCCCCCCGCTCAAGGTCACTGGTAGAAAAAGGGCCTGTTGTCTCGGTTCGTAAGGGCCTTTAGTCCCGGTTCCTGAACCGGGACTAAAGTGTCGGTACTAATGCCCTGTCCCTTTAGTCCTGGTTCAATCCAGAACCGGGACTGATGGGCCTCCACGTGGCCTGTGTGCGGAGCCCAGGCAGGAGACCCTTTGGTCCCAGTTGGTGGCACCAACCGGGACCAGTAGGCGGCGCATCAGCATTTCTGTGGCTGGGGTTTTTTTTTGGAAAGGGGGGGGGGTTTGGGGGTTTGGGGGGGGTTAATTTAGGTGTTTCATATATTGTGTTAGCTAGCTATAATTAATAGAGAGAAGTGTCCTCTGTTATGTCCGTGCTTGGTCGACGCTACATACTATACATACGTATAGAGAGGACTAGACACGCTAGTTGGCTAGTCAGCAAACGAAGGAAATAGAAGATCGTCATGAACATATATGCATACAGAGAGAAGTGATATCGACCACCTCTCCTTCTCCGAGAGATTGGTCGAACAACAAGTTCTCGTATATCTATCTGACACTACCGGCTACATATATACAATAATTATCTCTTACAAATATAATCATATGGACTCATGGTCCACATAGTATTCTCCGTCTTTAGCGATCACGTGGTCAAGAAAGAATGCCGCCAATACCTCTTGAATTGCTCGCATGCGAGCTGGTGCTAGGAGTTCATCCCGCTTCCGAAACATCTAATTTGAAGAAGGGGCTCAATACATATATATATGAATGAATGAAACTCAATACAAATGATGGTAATAAAATAAAATTGTGAATGTTGTTATTTACGTACTTCATATTGTTCGTCTGAGTACCCGCCCCGCTCATAGGTCGTGTGGCGGATGGACTCGCAGACGTAGTATCCACAGAAACCATTCCCTTGTTCCTGGCACAACCACTTTACAAGAAATAGAGGTCAATCGAACTGATAAGGAAAAATGCTAAATGGTATTGATGAAACTAGCGCTTGAATCACTAGGAGATCCGCGGAACATGCTACTATAGTACTTACTTTCGGGTGTCTAAATTCCAGCTCCTTCGGCAGTCCCAGAACTTTTCTGATGAATTTTCTCCAAACCCTGCCGGACAAAGAAAACAATTACTTGACATCAGGAAATGAACAAAGTTGCTGATATGGTGGATAATGATCAATTTAACTTACTTCTTAAGGATTTCAATCATGTCCGCATACTCCTGGGGATCTTTTCGTTTAGAGTCCAAGACGGTTACTAATCCCTGCTCAAGCCTAATCTCTAGGAGAATATAGTGGAAACTGCACACGCATGCATAACTCATCAATTACATTACTATAACCTGGACTAATATATAAGGGAAACCAAATATGCACAAGACAGTAACACTCACTTGAAGTATCTCCGGGACGATGTTGAACCTCAGTTGCATCTATGAGATATGTGTTAACGAACCCAATATCATCGATTTATCTTTTCTTCAATTCGGCGATTTTCATTCTGCATAATATAGTGAGGATAATTATAAATACATGCAATGAAAGAGCTATATAGAGAGACTTAATGACAGAAGTAGTAGTTTTATCGAGGGCCAATTTATTGAAAAACTGATAGAACTCCTCAAATGGAATAGGAAACACTTCAATTCCAACGAGGTCATGCTCTGGTTTAACTCTCGCATACAAAGTACTCCTCCCCCCAGACTCTCTGCGGATTTTCAAGTACCAATCATGTAATCTTTGCATCATCGTTGTTAAAGATTTTTCATCTTTGACGAGAGGCTTCCCGTACTTGTATCTGTGTATCTGCACCTCCATGGGATCATAATGTACATCGTCGGGCAGGTAATCGTCAACATTGCCATAACCGGGCACCATCCTCAGATCGACGATGTTGCTAGGCACCTTGAGGGGGGGGGGGCACGATTGCTTCGCTTGTTTGATGAGTTGGGCAATTTGTTTCCCAGCTGCTCGTCGTTCTTTCAGCCTTTGATCACTGACTGTACTTCCCGACCACTCCGCTTCAGCCCATGTCTTTGCAATAATGCGCTCATAATTGCCTTTCAGCGGAGACTTGGGTGGTTTTGCCAGGGCAGCCAGAGTGCGCTTCACTTTTACCGGATCTACCTCCTCCTCTAGAGGTGGATGTCTCTTTGCTCTCAACCCTTGAAACCAGTCATCCACTTCGGTTCGCGCGATCTCGGCGTTCTCCTCCGGGGTCCTCTCATATGGTAACTTCTCTGGAGTCTTCAGAGAAGGACCGAATCTGTATGTCCTCCTGCCTCTGGTTGTACTGCTAGACGCCGACCGAGCAGACGGAGCGGTTGTCTTCTTTACTTGCTTACGAGGCGGAGGAGAAGGACTACGACGCGCCGGAGCAGCTGGAGCGGTGGCAGGTCTCTTCCGCCCTTGCTGACGAGGTGGAGAAGGAGGAGGCTGGCTGCTCGGTCGCGTCGGCGCAGGCGGAGAAGGAGGCGGAGTGCCGCCACGCACCGGAGAAGGAGCCGGCTGAGGGCCCTGATCGTCACTCGCCGGAGGAGGAGGCGGTGGAGGAGGCAGAGTGCCCTGACTCGCCAGAGGAGGAGGAGGAGGCGGAGGCGTCCAGTTTGGAAGGTTGATGAGCTCCTTCAGCCATAGGCATGGAGTCTTCAGAGCAGACCCCAGCCGAGTCTCCCCTTCACCGGTAGGGTGGTCAAGCTGGAGGTCCTCAAATCCCTCCATTATTTCATCCACCATCACCCTAGCATATCGTTCTGGAATCGGCCGGCAGTGAAAAGTTGCGCCTGGTTCAGTAGGAGAAACAGAGCCAACATCCGCCTTGACCTTCAAATTCATCCATTGCGTCATAAGGTGGCAATTTTGAGACTCCGTGATAGCATCCATGGGATAGCTGGCAGGAGCCATCAAGGCATGCTCCGGCTGAAGCAGCTCGGTGGAAGCCACTCTGCTTCTGCGCTGAGATGGAGGGATAGCTTCGGGGGAGGCTTCGACAGTACGTTTGCTGCGATTTGCTTCTCGTTCCTCTATCGCGTCTACCCTTGCTTGCAGCACCTGCATTTGGGTCTGCTGCACTTTTTTCCTCCTCTCATGGGATTTGTAACCGCCTGCGTCCGGAAACCCAACCTTCCACGGAATGGAGCCTGGCGTGCCTCGTGTCCGTCCAGGGTGCTCAGGATTCCCGAGGGCCATTGTGAGCTCGTCGTTCTCTCTGTCTGGAAAGAACTTCCCTTGCTGTGCTGCTTCGATATACTGCTTAAGCTTCCTGACTGGTATGTCCATTTGATTTTTCGTCCAAATGCACTTCCCTGTTACAGGGTCCAAGGTTCCGCCATCCCCGAAGAACCATGTTCGAGAATGGTCTGGCCAGCTAATTGTCTCTGGTTCGATCCCTTTATCAACCAGATCATTCTCAGTCTTGGCCCACTTAGGCCGGGCTACGAGGTAGCCACCTGACCCCGTGCGATGGTGAAGCATCTTCTTCGCAGCATTTTGCTTGTTTGTCGCCGACATCTTCTTACTCTTTTCCGATGTCTTGTGGGCCACAAATGCGGGCCAGTGATCTCTGATCTTCTCATATCTGCCCTTGAATTCTGGTGTCTCATTATTTTCGACAAACTTATTCAGCTCTTTCTTCCACCTCCTGAATAGTTCTGCCATCCTCTTAAGAGGAAAAGACTTGATTAATTGCTCTTTAACTGGGTTCTCTAGATTATCCTCTGGCGGTAGGTTGAAATTTGACTTCAGCTCAGTCCAAAGATCATTTTTCTGTATATCATTGACATAAGACACCTCAGGGTCTTCTGTAGCCGGCTTAAACCATTGCTGGATGCTTATAGGGATCTTGTCCCTAACCAAAACCCCGCACTGAGCAACAAATGCGCTCTTTGTCTGGAGGGGTTCAATCGGTTGGCCGTCGGGCGCGATTGCTATGATCTCAAAATTTTCATCTGAGCTCAACTTTTTCTTCGGGGCTCGTCTCTTTACCGAAGTTGTGCTCGATCCGGAGGGCTAGAAAAAATAACAAAGACTTAATTAATATGTGTACATACCAAAATAATGAATGCATCAATCAGCTAGTCAGCACAGGCTTAACTAATATATATACCTGGCCGGACTCGGTTCGGTCACCGGAGCCGTCATCACGGTCTCCTTCTTGCACCGGCATTGGGCCACCGGAGCCGTCCTCATGTTCTTCTTCTTGCACCGGCATTAGGTCACCGTAGCCAGCTTGTTCACCCTCTCCTTCCAGACCATCGGTGTCGTTGAGAAACAACGAGATGGCATCACTTCCTTCTGCGATTATGTCCCTCAACAACGCTTCTTTTGCTTCATCTAGGGCGGTGTCGATAGTTTCTACAAATATTTACAACATGGCAATTATTATTCAAACATGAGAGATGGATATATTAGTGCCAAACGTAGAACTAGCTACTTAATCATAGTAAGGAATCATATATATTAATTAGTGGCCTCGACCCCCCCCCCCACGTGTTGAAGCTATCGGGAGGGGGTATATATCGACAACGACGACACTACATCTATATGTCCCTCGACGACCCTCGTTCCCGATAAAAAAGAGGAAGAAGAAGAAAAAAAAAGTGGGGAAGAAAGAATAGAGGAGAAGAACTCCTCTATTCTTTCTTCTCCTCTTTTTTTCTTCTTCCTCTTCTTTTTTTATCCTCTTCTTCCTCTCATGTTCGAGAGGATCGTCGAGTGGTCGGAAGGTTGCCTAGTGTCAAAGGATTCAACAAAACCATGTCTTGATCATTAGGCGAAAGTAACATGTGCATGATGGTACGAAGCTCTCCAAAGTTATTTTGGAACGGAGTCCCAGATAAGATAATTCGCTTTTTGGTACAAAGTTCAGCAACATCTTCCAAATATCGTTATTTGGAAGGCCTTTGCTGAAATTCATACAAAAAGGCAAATTATCCTATCCGGGACACCATTCCAAAATAACTTTGGAGGACTTCGTCATGCCCCGCGCCCAAAAGTTTAGTCCCACCTCGCTAGTTGAGAGGGCTCGGGAGTGGTTTATAAGCGCTGCTCCGCCCACCCTCTCGAGCTCCTCTCAACTGCAGGCTTTCGGGCCTAATCTGTCATTGCAATGCCTGTGGGCCTACTGGGCCTGCTGCGGGCCTGAATCCTGGCCCATGGTAGGGTTTCTAGTCGTATTCAGGCCGTGGTGGCCCAGTAGGTGGCATTTTTTTGTTGCTTTATTTATTTTCTTTTGTTTTTTGCTTTATTTTTTAATTCTTTATGCTTTTAGTTTTAGAAAAATTATAAACTTTTTGTTAATGCCATTATATTTCAAATTTGAAAATATTTTTTTAGTTTTTTTGTTTTCTTTGTTGCTTTACTTATTTTATTTTGTAATTAACTTTACTATAAAAATAGTTTTTTCCTGTTTTTTTGATTTGTTTTATGCATTATTTATTTTCTTTTGTATTTTTCTTTAATTTTTACTTCTGTTTGCTTTTAGGTTAGCAAAATTATAAACTTTCTGTTAGTGCCATTAGTTTTAGAAAAATTATAAACTTTCTGTTAGTGCCATTAGTTTTCAAATTTGAAAACACTTTTTTAGTTTTTTTGTTTTCTTTGTTCCTTTACTTATTTTATTTTGTGACT
>NC_041393.1:13705788-13707116 GCF_002162155.2 Triticum dicoccoides
CACTTTTTTAGTTTTTTAGTTTTCTTTGTTGCTTTATTTATTTTATTTTGTGAGTAACTTTACTATAAAAATAGTTTTTTCCTGTTTTTTTGATTTGTTTTTTGCATTATTTATTTTCTTTTGTTTTTTGCTTTAATTTTTAATTCTGTTTGCTTTTAGGTTAGCAAAATTATAAACTTTCTGTTAGTGCCATTAGTTTTAGAAAAATTATAAACTTTCTGTTAGTGCCATTAGTTTTCAAATTTGAATAGTTAAAATTTGAATTCTTTGAAAATTGTTTGAATCACAAGTTTGTGATTAACTTACTAAAAAATGAGAATAGATGCGCTTATAGAGAAAATTCAACCTAAATTCCTAGTAAATTTCTATGTATCTCACACCGACGATACTTTCTATTTAGGGTTTCTCCTCTACTGCTCGGCGAACCTCGACGACCCTCGTTCCTGATAAAATAAAGAGGAAGAAGAAGAAAAAAAAAAGAGGAGAAGAAAGAATAGAGGAGTTCTACTCCTCTATTCTTTTTTCTCCTCTTTTTTTCTTCTTCCTCTTCTTTTTTTATCCTCTTTTTCCTCTCATGTTCGACGACCCTCGACCCCTCGGTGACCCTAGACCCCCTCTCGACCCCCTCATGTCGAAGTTATCGGGTAGGGGGTATATCGACAACGACATACCCGATACATACATACATACATATAACATGCATCCATACATATATGAAAAAAATTAATATCTACTAATTAACAACCTAAATAAAAAAACTAATACATATAGGAAGAAGAAGAAAAAAGAAGAGAAGAAAGAATAGAGGAGAAGATCTCCTCTATTCTTTCTTGTCCTCTTTTTTTTCTTCTTCCTCTTCTTTTTTTATCCTTTTCTTCCTCTCATGTTCGACGACCCCCTCTCCACCCTCATATATAAAACATTTTCTTCCTTCTATTCCTTCTTCCTAAATATATAAAACTTTTTTTAAAATGAAACTAACCTAAGATGTACTAAATCAGAGGACATATATAGATAAAAAATTTCTAATTAAAAATCTAACATTTGCATATATCTATTTTTAAAACATCATTACAATTGAAAAAAATACATACATACATATATGAACATACATCAAAAAATACGTCTATCTAAAAAATACATAGATACACATATATATGAAAATCTAAAAACATGTAAAAATAGCATGTATAATAAAAAATGCACGGCGGCGGCGGGGGCGGCAGACGAGCGGTGCTCACAGAGGCGGCGACGTTCGGGGTAGGGGACGGCGGCACGACGACGGCGACGGGGCAGGAGCGGCGCGCATCGGGGCAGGGGACGGCGGC
>NC_041393.1:13707126-13707978 GCF_002162155.2 Triticum dicoccoides
TTTGTGCCACGAACCGTGACCAATGGCCCCCTTTAGTCCCGGTTGGTGCCACCAACCGGGACCAAAGGCCTTGTGCGGCTGCTGCGTCGAAAGTTTAGTCCCACCTCGCTAGTTGAGAGGGGTGCGCAGTGGTTTATAAGCCCCACTGCCGCACCCCTCTCGAGCTCCTCTCCATTGCAGGCTTACGGACCTAATTGTCACTACTATGCCTGTGGGCCTACTGCGCCTCCTGCGGGCCTGAATCCTGGCCCTTGGATGGGTTTTTAGTCGTATTCAGGCCGTGGGGGCCCAGTAGGTGGCATTTTTTTGTTTTTTTGTTGATTTATTTATTTTCTTTTGTGTTTTGCTTTATTTATTAATTCTTTATGCTTTTAGTTTTAGAAAAATTATAAACTTTTTGTTAATGCCATTAGTTTTCAAATTTGAAAACACATTTTTTGTTTTTTTGTTTTCTTTGTTGCTTTATTTATTTTATTTTGTTTCTACTTGCAACAAAATACTTATTATTGCTATTTTTTCCAGTTTTTTTGTTTTGTTTTGTGGATTATTTATTTTCTTTTGTTTTTTGCTTTATTTTTTTATTCTTTTTGCTTTTAGTTTTAGAAAAATTATAACTTTCTGTAAGTGCCATTTTATTTTGTGATTAACTTTACTATAAAAATAGTTTTTTTTCCTGTTTAGTGCCATTAGTTTTAGAAAAATTATAAACTTTCTGTTAGTGCCATTAGTTTTCAAATTTGAAAACACTTTTTTAGTTTTTTTGTTTTCTTTGTTGCTTTACTTATTTTATTTTGTGACTAACTTTACTATAAAAATAGTTTTTTCCTATTTTTTTGATTTGTTTTTTGCATT
>NC_041393.1:13708049-13714889 GCF_002162155.2 Triticum dicoccoides
TTTGCTTTTAGGTTAGCAAAATTATAAACTTTTTGTTAGTGCCATTGGTTTTAGAAAATTTTTAAACTTTCTGTTAGTGCCATTAGTTTTCAAATTTGAAAACACTTTTTTAGTTTTTTTGTTTTCTTTGTTGCTTTATTTATTTTATTTTGTGAGTAACTTTACTATAAAAATAGTTTTTTCCTGTTTTTTGATTTGTTTTTTGCATTATTTATTTTCTTTTGTTTTTTGCTTTAATTTTTAATTCTGTTTGCTTTTAGGTTAGCAAAATAATAAACTTTCTGTTAGTGCCATTAGTTTTAGAAAAATTATAAACTTTCTATTAGTGCCATTAGTTTTCAAATTTGAATAGTTAAAATTTGAATTCTTTGAAAATTGTTTGAATCACAAGTTTGTGATTAACTTACTAAAAAAATGAGAATAGATGCGCTTATAGAGAAAATTCAACCTAAATTCCTAGTAAATTTCTATGAATTTTAGAGAAATTCACTATGAATTTAGGTTAAACTTTTCTCTATTAGGGCATCTATTTTCACTTTGAGAGGAGCTCAACAAGGCAGAGAGGGAAGGGCTTATAAACTAGTGTGAGCCCCCTTCGGTTGGTGAGGAGGGACTAAACTCGGCCCGCAACGAGGACCAACCCTTTAGTCCCGGTTTGTGGCACAAACCGGGACTAATGGTCATGGGCCAGGGGCGAGGAGCAAAATTATAAACATTCTGTTAGTGCCATTAGTTTTAGAAAGTTGAAAGTTGAAAGTTGGCATGGGCCAGGGACTAATGGTCATGGTATTACGAGGGCCGAACCATAAGACATGAAAGCATTTCAAATGAACTCTGAAAAAGTTGAAAGTTGGGATGGTATCATAATTTCACCCACATAGCATGTGCATGTACAAAACGGACAATGGTAGCATGTTCGTGTGTTACAAAGTTGCGGGAGAAAGTCTTCACTTTTTCTTCGCTTATGTCATTTGCTTATTGCGCCGTAACCATGGATAATCTTCATTGTTTATCAGGATGCTTGGGTCAGCCTTGACATTGAAGGGAGGAATTTCATGAAACTTTTCATAATCTTTAAACATGTCTGTCTTGCCGTCCACTCCCTGGATGTCCCTTTTTCCTGAAAGAACTATGTGGCGCTTTGGCTCATCGTATGAAGTATTCGCTTCCTTATCTTTTCTTTTTCTCGGTTTGGTAGACATGTCCTTCACATAGAAAACCTGTGCCACATCATTGGCTAGGACGAACGGTTCGTCAGTGTACCCAAGATTTTTCAGATCCACTGTTGTCATTCCGTACTGTGGGTCTACCTGTACCCCGCCGCCTAACAGATTGACCCATTTGCCCTTAAACAAAGGGACCTTAAAATCAGGTCCGTAGTCAAGTTCCCATATGTCCACTATGTAACCATAATATGTATCCTTTCCGAACTCGGTTGCTGCATCAAAGCGGACACCGCTGTTTTGGTTGGTGCTCTTTTGATCTTGGGCGATCGTGTAAAATGTATTCCCATTTATCTCGTATCCTTTGTAAGTCAATACAGTCAAAGATGGTCCCCTGGACAACAAGTACAACTAATCACAAACAGTGTTGTCACCTCTGAGACGTGTTTCCAACCAACTGCTGAAAGTCCTGATGTGTTCACATGTAATCCAGTCGTCGCACTGCTCCAGGTGTTTGGAGCGCAGACTGTTCTTGTGTTCATCGACATACGGGGTCACCAAGGTAGAGTTCTGTAGAACTGTGTAGTGTGCTTGAGACCAAGAATATCTGTCCCTGCATATTATTGAGTCTCTTCCAAGAGTGCCTTTTCCAGTCAGTCTCCCCTCATACCGCGATTTAGGGAGACCTATCTTGTTAAGGCCAGGAATGAAGTCAACACAAAACTCGATAACATCCTCTGTTTGATGGCCCATGGAGATGCTTCCTTCTGGCCTAGCGCGATTACGGACATATTTCTTTAGGACTCCCATGAACCTCTCAAAGGGGAACACATTGTGTAGAAATACGGGCCCCAGGATGAAAATCTCGTCGACTAGATGAACTAGGACGTGCGTCATGATATTGAAGAAGGATGGTGGGAACACCAGCTCGAAACTGACAAGACATTGCGCCACATCACTCCTTAGCCTTGGTACGATTTCTGGATCGATCACCTTCTGAGAGATTGCATTGAGGAATGCACATAGCTTCACAATGGTTAATCGGACGTTTTCCGGTAGAAGCCCCCTTAATGCAACCGGAAGCAGTTGTGTCATAATCACGTGGCAGTCATGAGACTTTAGGTTCTGAAACTTTTTCTTTGGCATATTTATTATTCCCTTTATATTCGACAAGAAGCCAGTCGTGACCTTCATACTGAGCAGGCATTCAAAGAAGATTTCTTTCTCTTCTTTCGTAAGAGCGTAGCTGGCAGGACCTTTATACTGCTTCGGAGGCATGCCGTCTTTTTCGTGCAAATGTTGCAGGTCCTCCCATGCCTAAGGTGTATCTTTTGTCTTCCCATACATGCCCAACAAGCCAAGCAGGTTCATGCAAAGGTTCTTCGTCACGTGCATCACGTTGATTGAGGAGTGGACCTCTAGGTCTTTCCAGTAGGGTAGGTCCCAAAATATAGATTTCTTCTTCCACATGGGTGCGTGTCCCTCAGCGTCATTCGGAACAGCTAGTCCACCGGGACCCTTTCCAAATATTACGTAGTGTAAATCATTGACCATAGCAAGCACGTGATCACCGGTGCGCATGGCGGGCTTGTTCCAGTGATCTGCCTCGCCTTTGAAATGCTTGCCTTTCTTTCGACATTGATGGTTGGTCGGAAGAAATCCACGATGGCCCAGGTACACATTCTTCCTGCATTTGTCTAGGTATATACTTTCAGTGTCATCTAAACAGTGCGTGCATGCGTGGTATCCTTTGTTTGTCTATCCTGAAAGGTTACTGAGAGCGGGCCAATCGTTGATGGTCACGAACAGCAACGCCTTAAGGTTAAATTCCTCCTGTCTGTGCTCATCCCACGTACGTACACCGTTTTCATTCCACAGCTATAAAAGTTCTTCAACTAATGGCCTTAGGTACACATCAATTTCGTTGTCGGGTTGCTTAGGGCCTTGGATGAGAACTGGCATCATAATGAACTTCCGCTTCATGCACATCCAAGGAGGAAGGTTATACATACATAGAGTCACGGGATAGGTGCAGTGATTGCTGCTCTGCTCCCCGAAAGTATTAATGCCATCTGCGCTTAAAGCAAACCATACATTCCTTGGGTCCTTTGCAAACTCATCCCAGTACTTTCTCTCGATTTTTCTCCACTGCGACCCGTCAGCGGGTGCTCTCAACTTCCCATCTATTTTTCGGTTCTCACTGTGCCATCGCATCAACTTGGCATGCTCTTCGTTTTTGAACAGTCGTTTCAACCGTGGTATTATAGGAGCATACAACATCACATTCGAAGGAACCCTCTTCCTGGGGGGCTCGCCGTCAACATCACCAGGGTCATCTCGTCTGATCTTATACCGCAATGCACCGCATACCGGGCATGCGTTCAGATCCTTGTATGCACCGCGGTAGAGGATGCAGTCATTAGGGCATGCATGTATCTTCTCCACCTCCAATCCTAGAGGGCATACGACCTTCTTTGCTGCGTATGTACTGTCGGGCAATTCGTTATCCTTTGGAAGCTTCTTCTTCAATATTTTCAGTAGCTTCTCAAATCCTTTGTCAGCCACAGCATTCTCTGCCTTCCACTGCAGCAATTCCAGTACGGTACCGAGCTTTGTGTTGCCATCTTCGCAATTGGGGTATAACCCTTTTTTGTGATCCTCTAACATGCGATCGAACTTTAGCTTCTCCTTTTGACTAATGCATTGCGTCCTTGCATCGACAATGACCCGGCGGAGATCATGATCATCAGGCACATCGTCTGGTTCCTCTTGATCTTCAGCAGCTTCACCCGTTGCAGCATCATTGGGCACATCGTCTGGTTCCTCTTGATCTTCACCAGCTCCCCCCGTTGCAGCATCACCGTATTCAAGGGGCACATAGTTGTCATCATAGTCTTCTTCTTCGCCGTCTTCCATCATAACCCCTATTTCTCTGTGCCTCGTCCAAACATTATAGTGTGGCATGAAACCCTTGTAAAGAAGGTGGGAGTGAAGGATTTTCCGGTTAGAGTAAGACCTCGTATTCCCACATTCAGTGCATGGACAACACATAAAACCATTCTGCTTGTTTGCCTCAGCCGCATCGAGAAACTCATGCACTCCCTTAATGTACTCGCGGGTGTGTCTGTCACCCTACATCCATTGCCGGTTCATCTGCGTGCATTATATATAATTAAGAGTCCAAATTAATAGAAGTTCATCATCACATTAAAACCAAAGTGCATACATAGTTCTCATCTAACAACATATAGCTCTCCAGAGCATCTTATTAATTAAACCATACATTGAAACTATGTAAAACATTTCAATGCGAAAACAAATGCGATCATTATCGCAACCAAGGTAACAATTGATCCAACGGCATAATGATACCAAGCCTTGGTATGAATGGCATATTTTCTAATCTTTCTAATCTTCAAGCGCATTGCATCCATCTTGATCTTGTGATCATCGACGACATCCGCAACATGCAACTCCAATATCGTCTTCTCCTCCTCAATTTTTTTTATTTTTTCCTTCAACAAATTGTTTTCTTCTTCAACTAAATTTAACCTCTCGACAATAGGGTCGGTTGGCATTTCCGATTCACATACATCCTAGATAAATAAAATTTATGTCACGTTGGTCGGCATAATTTTCATAAACAATAAATGAACCAATAGTTATAAAGATAATATACATACCACATCCGAATCATAGACAGGACGAGGGCCGACTGGGGCGGATACCAAAACCATCGCACTATATAAGATGCAATAATAAATGTAAGAAAATAATACAAGTATCTATGTAAACATACAAGTAAGAATATTTTTCCTTTCAGAAAGAAGATAAGAACAAGAGGCTCACCACGGTGATGTCGGTGATGAGATCGGCGCGGGTGATCGACGGCGGTGAAGACGGGGACGGGGCGTGACGGACCGCTAAATCTAGACAAATCTCGAGGATAATGGAGCTTGGAGGTCGAGCTTCGAGAGGAGAAATATTAAGTAGTGTGGCTCGGGCATTCCATCGAACACCTCATGTGCATATTAGGTGAGCTAGAGCACCACAAAGCCCTCTCCCCCTCGGCCAGAGAAAAACAGAGCACTGGGGTGCTCTGCTCGCGAGCGAGGGGTATATATAGGCACCTCATTGGTCCCGGTTGGTGACATGAGCCGGGACTAAAGGGGAGCCTTTGGTCCCGGTTCAAGCCACCAACCGGGAACAATGGTGGTGGGCCAGGAGCGAGGCCCATTGGTCCCGGTTCATCCCACCAACCGGGACCAAAAGGACCAGATGAACCAGGACCAATGGCCCACGTGGCCCGGCCGGCCCCCTGAGGTCACGAACCGGGACCAATGCCCACATTGGTCCCGGTTCTAGACTGAACCGATACTAATGGGCTGACCCGCCTGGACCAAAGCCCTGTTTTCTACTAGTGGGTGCCTAGCGACAACGTCGCTAATGATCCGAGGATGGTGCCCGGTTATAGCAATCTTGCCGATTACCTGCCCAACGATGTACATTATGAACCCATGGAGGTGCAGATACAAAGATACGAGTACGGGAAGCCTCTCGTCAAAGATGAAAGATCTCTATCAACGATGTTGCGAAGATTGCATGATTGGTACTTGAAAATCTGCAGAGACTCTGGGGGAGGAGTACTTTGTATGTGAAAGTTAAAAAGGAGCATGACCTCGTTGGAATTGAACTGTTGCCTGTTCCATTTGAGGAGTTCTTTCAGTTTTTCAATCAATTGGCCCTCGATAAAACAACGGTCACCTGCTACTGTCTGTAAGTAGTACTACTTCTATCATTAAGTCTCTCCATATAGCTCAGCTCTTTCATTGCATGTATTTATAATCATCCTCACTATATTATGCAGATTGAAGATCGCCGAATTGAAGAAAAGACAAGTCAGTGATATTGGGTTCATTAACACGTATCTCATAGATGCAACTCAGGTTAAATTTCATGCCGCAGATACCGAGGCCAACTTGCTACGATCGTTGGTAATAAATGAAAACAAAGATATAATACTCTTTCCTTACAACTTCAAGTGAGTGTTACTGTCTTGTGCGTATTCGGTTTCCCTTATATATATATATTAGTCAAGGTTATAGTAATGTAATTGATGAGTTATGCATGTGTGTGTAGTTACCACTATATTCTCCTAGAGATTAAGCTTGAGCAGGGACTAGTAACTGTCTTAGACTCAAAACGAAAAGATCCCCAGGACTATGCGGACATGACTCAAATGCTCAAGAAGTAAGTTAAATCGATCATTATCCACCATATCAGGAACTTTGTTCATTTCCTGATATATCAAGTAATTGTTTTCTTTGTCTGGCAGGGTTTGGAAAAAATTCTCCAAAAAAAGCTCCAGGACTCCCGTAGAAGCTGCAATTTAGACACCCGAAAGTAAGTACTATAGTAGCATGTTCCGTGCATCTCCTATTGATTTGGCATTCTTGCTTATCAGTTTGATTGACCTCTATTTCTTTTAAAGTGGTTGTGGCAGGAAAAAGGGAATGTTTTTTGTGGATACTACGTTTGCGAGTCCATCCGCCACATGACCTGTGAGCGGGGCTACACTGACGAACAATATGAAGTACGTAAATAACAACATTCACAATTTTATTTTATTACCATCATTTGTGTTGAGTTTCATTCATTCATATATATATATATATAT
>NC_041393.1:13715135-13715619 GCF_002162155.2 Triticum dicoccoides
TATATGTATTGACCCCCTTCTTCAAATTAGATGTTTCGGAAGCGGGATGAACTCCTAGCACCAGCTCGCATGCGAGCAATTCAAGAGGAATTGGCGGCATTCTTTCTTGACCACATGATCGCTGAAGACGGAGAATACTATGTGGACCATGAGTCCGTATGATTATATTTGTAAGAGATAATTATTGTATATATGTAGCCGGTAGTGTCGGATAGATATACGAGAACTTGTTGTTCGACCAATCTCTCGGAGAAGGAGAGGTGGTCGATATCACTTCTCTCTGTATGCATATATGTTCATGACGATCTTCTGTTTCCTTCGTTTGCTTACTAGCTAGCTAGCGTGTCTAGTCCTCTCTATACGTATGTATAGTACGTAGCGTCGACCAAGGACGGACATAAGAGAGGACACTTCTCTCTATTAATTATAGCTAGCTAACACAATATATGAAACACCTAAATTAACCCCCCAAAACCCCCAACCC
>NC_041393.1:13715959-13724723 GCF_002162155.2 Triticum dicoccoides
CCCAGCCATAGAAATGCTGACGCGTGGATGCCTATAGGTCCCGGTTGGTGCCACCAACCGGGACCAAAGGGTCTCCTCCCTTGGCTCCGTGCTCAGGCCACATGGAGGCCAATCAGTCCCGGTTCTGGATTGAACCGAGACTAAAGGGGCAGGGCATTAGTACCGACCCTTTAGTCCCGGTTCAGGAACCGGGACAAAAGGCCCTTACGAATCGGGACAACAGGCCCTTTTTCTACCAGTGTTGTCGTTCTTCTTGAAGTTCCCCTTTGTCCCTTTGCCCTTTTTCTTGAAACTAGTGGTCTTGTTGACCATCAACAATTGATGCTCTTTTTTTATTTCTACCTTCGCACCCTTTAGCATCACGAAGAGCTCAGGAATTGTCTTATCCATCCCTTGCGTATTATAGTTCATCATGAAGCTTTTGTAGCTTGGTCACAGTGATTGAAGAACTCTGTCAATGACACTATCAACCGGAAGATTAACTCCCAGCTGAGTCAAGTGATTGTGGTACCCAGACATTTTGAGTATATGTTCATTGACAGAACTAATCTCCTCCATTTTACATCTGTAGAACTTATTGGAGACTTCATATCTCTCAATCCGGGCATTTGCTTGAAATATTAACTTCAACTCCTGGAATATCTCGTATGCTCCATGACGTTCAAAATGTCATTGAAATCCCGGCTCTAAGCTGTAACGCATGGCACACTGAACTATCGAGTAGTCATCAGCTTTGCTCTGTCAGGCATTCACAACGCCTGGTATTGCTCCTGCAGCGGGTCTTGCACCTAGCGGTGTTTCCAAGACGTAATTCTTCAGTTGGGGAACGTAGTATTTCAAAAAATTTACCTACGATCATGCAAGATCTATCTAGGATAAGCATAGCAACGAGAGGGAGAGTGTTTCCACGTACCCTCATAGACCAAAAGCGGAAGCGTTAGCTTAACGCGGTTAATGTAGTCGAATGTCTTCGCGATCCAACCAATCAAGCACCGAACGTACGGCACCTCCGGGTTCTGCACACGTTCAGATCGATGACGTCCCTCGAACTCTTAATCTAGCAAAGTTTCGAGGGAGAGTTACGTCAGCATGACGGCGTGGTGATGGTGATGGTGAAGTGATCCACACAGGGCTTCGCCTAAGCACTACGTGAATATGACCGGAGGCGTAAACTATGGAGGGGGGCGCCGCACATGGCTAACAATGTTTGTTGTATGTTCTAGCAGTGCCCCCCTCATATATATAGGTTGGAGGGGAGGAGAGTCATCCAAGGGGGCACCCCAAGTAGGAGGAATCCTACTTGAGGACCTCCCAAGTCGGCCTCCCCCCTTTCCTATTCCTATTCGGAGGGAGGAAGGAAAGATGGGAGAGGGGAAAGGAAGGGGGAATCCTATTCCCTCTATTTCCTTTCCTCCTCCCCTTTACATTTCTCCACTTAGATCAGCCCATATGGGGGTGCACCAGCCCACAAGGGGCTGGTCTATCCCGCCCTAGGCCCAATAAGGCCCATATCTTTGCCGGGGGGTGTCCGAAACCCCTTCCGGTGACCCGATATGTACCCGGTACCCCCAGAACACTTCCTTGTCCGAATACTATTGTCCTGTATATGAACCTTTACCTCTCGACCATTTCAAGACTCCTCGTCATGTCCACGATCTCATCCGGGACTCCGAACAAAATTCGGTTACCAAATCACATAACTCATATAACACAAATCATCATCGAATGTTAAGCATGCAGACCCTACGGGTTCGAGAACTATGTAGACATGACCGTGACACATCTCCAGTCAATAACCAATAACGGAACCTGGATGCTCATATTGGCTCCTACATATTCTATGAAGATCTTTATCGGTCAAACCGCATAACAATATACGTTGTTCCCTTTATCATCGGTATGTTACTTGCCCGAGATTCGATCGTCGGTATCATCGTACCTAGTTCAATCTCGTTACCGGTAGGTCCCTTTACTCATTCTGTAATGCATCATCCCGTAACTAACTCATTAGTCACATTGCTTGCAAGGCTTATAGTGATGATCATTACCGAGTGGACCCAGAGATACCTCTCGGATACACGGGGGTGACAAATCCTAATCTCGATCTATGCCAACTCAACAAACACCATCGGAGACACCTGTAGAGCATCTTTATAATCACCTAGTTACGTTGTGACATTTGATAGCACACAAGGTGTTCCTCCGGTATTCGGAGTTGCATAATCTCATAGTCAGATGAACATGTATAAATCATGATGAAAGCATTCGCAATAAAACTATCTGATCATTATGCTAAGCTAAAGGATGGGTCTTGTCCATCACATCATTCTTTAATGATGTGATCCCTTTCATCAAATGACAACACACATCTATGGTCAGGAAACCTAACCATCTTTGATTAACGAGCTAGTCTCGTAGAGGCATACTAAGTACACTTTGCTTTTTCTATGTTGTCGGTGTCAAAACCGGCGGATCTCGGGTAGGGGGTCCCGAACTATGCGTCTAAGGCGGATGGTAACAGGAGGCAGGGGACATGATGTTTTAACCAGGTTCGGGCCCTCTTGATAGATGTAAAACCCTACGTCTTGCTTGATTGTTCTTGATGATATGAGTATTACAAGAGTAGATCTACCACGAGATCAGAGATGCTAAAGCAGGCCCTGAAGAGGTCCGAGGACGAGCTCGGCCTTACCAAGGGGCAGCTCGAAGAGAGCAAAGGTAAGATATACCCCATTTTATATATTTAAAAAGAAGTTCTGTGCAAAGTAATAGGACCATCATGAATTTGTCAGGGGCCACGACCGAGGTGGAGACCCTGAGGAAGGTGTTGTCCATGGCCAAAGATAAAGCGACCAAAGAACGTATTGAACGGGAGAAACAAGAAGCCCGAGTGGGCGAGGTGCAGCAAGAGCTCGAGGCTCTCGCCAAGAAGCACGAGTCCTTGGAGCTTGACTCCAAGACACGGGAGTCCGAGCTCGCGCAGGCGCTTGAAAGCGTCCGGAGCGCCAAGGCCGAAGCCCACAAGGCCCTCCAGGAGATTGATGCGGCAAAGAAGATAGCAGCGGGTAAGGCATTAAATATGCAAAGCAAGTATGTGAAGGAGACTATCCTTTTTCTTACCCGAGTTCGGATCTCTCCAGGAGCGTTTGCAGATCTTCCCCGCAGTGTGCTCGATGCCGTAGAGTTTTACCGGGCTGAGGAGGGGAGCTCAACGGAGAAGTTGTTCTGGTCTCAGTATACTTCACAAGGCTGGTGGTCGAACTTCACAGGGCGGCAGAACAGGCCATGAAGGGCCTTATAGTCCGGATGTGGCCTGGCGAGACCTTGTCCGGCAGCTACTTCGGTCTGGTCAGGCGGCTGGTGGAAGCCTGCCCATGGCATGAAGTCATCAAGCGATCCGTCTGCATCGAAGGTGCACGCACTACTAGGAAAAGGCCTACTAATGGCGCACCTAATTTGGCAATTAATGGCGCATTAATGGTGCGCCATTAGTAGCACGCCATTAGTATATTTTACTAATGGCGCACCTCAGAAGCGCCATTAGTATATACAACAGTGCGCCATTAGTATGCCTCCCAGGGGGCCATGTATACCCAGGTGCTTTGGCATACTAATGGCGCACGACAGCAAGATGCGCATTAGTAACTTCGGCATACTAATGGAGCACTGTTTAGTGATGCGCCATTAGTATCCTTTGGCATACTAATGGCGCACTATGATGTGATGCGCCATTAGTATGAATATTAGTTTTTTTTATTTTTTTATTTTCTGTTTTTTGCACAGGTTACAAAATGTATAATTGGACAAAATATAGACAGCACACATCAACAATAGATTCATCAAATACAATAGAAGATTAGTCTCTGAATACAATTCATCATTTTAGTCTCCGAATACAAGTCATCATATTAGTCTCCGAATTGAAAAGACCGAACAAAGATAGAACATTATATTACAAGTCTCGAGACCGCGAGTTTGTCTTCACATTACAAGTCGATATCGATCATCTAAACTACCATCACATAGAAGAGAGCTGCGGTCATCATGATGAGCATCATCACGATGAAACTCGTCTTCATCCGGTTCCTCCAACGCTCCCTCCCCTCTCCCGCTAGATAGCGGGCGTATCTAGATTTGGCCTCGGCCCTAGTGGCGTCCCTTTGTAACTGTTATCGCTGAATCGGTGAACCTGTCTCCGACACTCCTCCCAGTCGTTGTAGACTCCGGGAACCTTACCCTTGTACACGACATACCACGGCATCGCTATGCAGTAGCCAAACGAAACGTTAGTACCAATTCACAGACAATACATAAGCAATATATAAGTATGCAATAGAACGATCGGAAGAGAAAAAGCAAGACATTAATAGCATCGATTACATCTTAAGTTAAACGACTCTCGAAACCAAAGAGACATACTACAAGTTCATTAAAGTTTAATTACAACATGA
Source organism: Triticum dicoccoides (assembly GCF_002162155.2). Lineage (NCBI taxonomy): Eukaryota > Viridiplantae > Streptophyta > Magnoliopsida > Poales > Poaceae > Triticum > Triticum dicoccoides. Next base: position 13,720,411 of record NC_041393.1, read on the forward strand.
GCCAATCGATGTTTCAGAACTAGACACAGCATCACTGCTTTCAACTCGACTCAAGGGACCGGAGCATGGATGAAGCCGCCGTCTATCGTGGGAGTCATGAAAGAACGGGCGTTGTCAGCCTGCATTTGTAGGATTGTGTCGATGTCACTGTTGGACGGTTGATTTCTGAGGTAGAACTGCCCCGCGGTACGAAGGACATCTTGATGGATGATTTCCGCAAACTCCGACTGGATGAGAAAGAATTCTTGTCTGATGTCCGCGTCCTGGATTGCCGACACGCTCGCGGCCCAATCTTTGAGTCTACTCGGTAGCAGAAGTTGATGATGGTCCCGTACGATCGCCCGCATGTGATGGATGGCGTAGTAGGAACCCTTCTGACCGCCAGGCGGCTGCTTGACGCAGCAGAACGTCGTATTGTGGGAGAACACGTGCTTGCCGTACTTACAAATAGGCCTGGTGAAGGTGCCTCCAGATTGGACGTAGCCGGGGAGAACATCATCAAGAACCTTCTTGACATTTGTGTAGTCTACGTTCGACTGACGGTCCGGGTCGAAATACGTGGCCATGGAATATTTGGGGCCTACGAGGATGAGCGTGCAATGTGTGTCACTGCAGAAAACACGGAATGTTAAAAGAAAAACTATCTAAATCTAAGAATTCATATGTTACGGGGCGGTTTAGGGGAGGACTTACTCGGGAAACTAAGGCACGAGGAAGTTATCCTTATCTTGGTTTGCCAGAATGACGCCTTCGAGGTAAGAACTCGTGACTTGCCGGTCCCTAGCGCTGCCCAAGATCTTGGCACGCATGTAGAAGGGGTCGACTATCACGATGTCCGGGGTCTTGTCGCGAATGATCCGCATCTCCATACTCAGCGAAAATAGCCGAACGAAGGTGTAGTGCAGCAGATGAAGGTTCAACATAGCGTGGATGTCATCAAACCACAGGACGATCGTACCCCCGATGGAGTTATCCACAAAGCCCTTGCCCTCTGGCACCTTGGCCGCGAAAACCGGGTATGCCACATCCTTCTCTCCGAGACGCCGCTTCTCCAAAGAAAGAACACTGTCATGCAGACTCCCATAGCACCGGTTGCAGCATCGAGCATATTTCTCGGTAGCATCGGCCTACCCGCCACATGCACCCTCCTCGAGATATCCTCAGGTGAAGGTGGCCCGTCCTGAGCACGGATCGTACTCGGTGCCGGCTGGCCCGCACCCTTGTTAGTCTTTCTTTTGCGTGCCTTCTTCTTCTCCTGTAATGGGACCGAGTTCTGCTCACTGACCGCCTTCTTGAGTGTGTTGGGGCTGATCATATTTCGCACCTCGCCTATCTGAGGCTCGGTGAAGTTGGCAGCTGGAGGCATCTCCTGAGAGCTGAACTGCAGACGACGCCTGTTGCAACTTGGCTTCTCCGCGGTACCAGCTAGATCACGCACGTCTTTTGTTGGGTTGGGTTCTTGAGAAGGAGGCCCCATGAAGTCGCCACCGTACCCATGATCGGCAAAGTACTGATCGACATTGGCAAATGTATCGTCGTCGTCGTTCTGATCCTGTGCCATATGCATGTTTGGATCCAGTGGCATAGGGATGTCCGGCACCATTGCGGCGGTCTTGCCATGGGGCCGACTTGGCGCCGGCATGACTGGCGGTGTTGTCTTTGGGGTGGTGTCCCCCGCCCCCAAACGAATCTGGCTCTTCGGCCAAAGCAGGGGCCAGCTCAGGCAGGTGCTGAGGGTCATCACGTCATCCTCGTCGGCCCCGACGGGTCGAATCGGAGGTAGCAACTCATCGCAGCCTGGCAGCACCCAAACCAGTTGAACCCTAAACAAGTTGGGTGGCATCTGGGTACCGTGGAACAAGGGGTTGCCCGGTTGAACGATTTTGCCCTTGGCGACATCGACCAACTCGTTGTTCATGAAGTGCAGGAGAGTGCACGGAACGTCGGCGGCGCCCTGCGAAAACATGTAGGGCGTCAGGGATGCCCAGTCAAAGGCAAGCAGATGAAGTCCTCGGCCTAGAGAGGCTTAATTAGTTATTGTGATGATGGCGTCGAGCTCGGCTAATGTCGAGGCACCGCCAACGGCGGGCGTGCAGTTGACGGAGGGGCCGCTTGCTGCAGAGGTGCCGGCCGACGTACACCCGGGTGCATTAAGCTCCCGTGCCGGCGTCGGAGACACCAATGCCGCCTCCGCCGGAGACACCAATGGCCCCGCCATCGCGTTCTGCGAGTTGCTGGCCGTGAAGCTAGGAATCGGGGGCGGCCCCTGTTTGCCGCCCGCAATCCACGCACTAATCCCCTGGATTAAGGTAGGCACAATGGCGGTGATCGTCGCTCCGAGTTGTTGTTGCACTTGCTCTTGGACAATCTCCGGAATCCGCGCCACCTGTGCCCTGAGTTCTTGAACCTCGCGCGCCTGGCTTTCCGAGCTAGTCTTTTCTCCTTTCGCCCACCAGTGTTATAGTATGACGACCATTTTGTCGACAAGCCTTTGCCGGCCACACGACCAGCTGACGTCGGCTTACTGAGCTTATCCTTGTTCTTCATTACATTCAACATCCTATTTAGAGTGGTGTCCCAAGGGTTGCTCTTAGTCGACCCCGCGCTACTGCTTCCAGTCGCCTGCGGAAGGAATGTGAACCATTTAGAAATTTGGCTTCATTAATTAGAATGCAACCATATGGAGCTAATTACGCGGGGGTGTATTCCTTACCAGAACAAGCTCAAGCGCCCTGGTCTTCGGATCCGTGGTAAGCTCCTTTGTTTTCGGGTCCTTCTTGTACCGGGCCCTGACAAAGTTCCTGGTCTGCTTGTCACCGTATTTATCGAAGAGGGGCGGTAGGCCTTGCTCGGCACGGTCCGCCTCCTCCTTGTCCCATATAGGCTCCGCCACTCTGTAACCGCCGGGACCGAGTGTGTGTTCCCCTAAGTTCAGCTCCCGCATTTCTTTCCCCCACTTACTTGATTCGGAGCTTGCGGTGCTCGAGCAATTGATCTTGAAGTCGTTGTAGTCATCTTCGGTGATCGAAGGATTTTTCTCCTTGATCTTCTCATAACTCTCACCTTTCTCGATCATTCTCTTCACATTGCTTTTCCAAGTAGACAGGGTCGTGCTCATCTTCGTGAGGGCAGCACTGTTCACTTTATTCCCTTTGAGGCTTGTGTTTTCAAATTCAGCGGGGAACTTGTATCGTTCGTGCAGCTTCGTGAAGAGGAGGTTGCGCAAATTCCCTCGGTCAGGATGCCAGAGGTTCTTGGTGTTGATCGAGACGGTGCTCCGAAGAATGCACCCGAGCTGAAGCGAGTACCCCTTGACTATTCGTTCGGGCGCCGTTGGATTCCTGTTGGAGTCCACTTAAATAACTTCCTCCTTGAGGGTGCGGAGCACGGTCGGGCGCCGGTCCTTCCGTTGCCTCTTCGGTTGGCTGCCATCTGTGCGTGCGCCGCCATCATCAGTGGTGGCATCCTCGGCGGCACCATCAGTGGTGGCATCAGTGGGGTCATCCTCGGCGGTACCATCAGTGGTCTCAGGATCGGTGGGGAAGGCGGCATCCTCATACAAGTGAGGTTGTTCCTCCATCTCCTGGGACAGCTCCCAGAATGCCTTGACGCCCGAACCATCCTCGGTGTTAAAGCATGACTTGCATACAGAGCACATACCAAGCAGCGGCCTAAAATAGCAAGCATCAAATTAGTAGCAGTATCAAACTGGAAAAAGTACATCAATCGATTTCTAAGAATCGGTAGCATTACCAAATTATCAACTAGCACTAAGCAGCAAGCAGCAAGCAGCAAAAGGGCACTGATTTAGTAGCATTGACAGTTCACAGCAGCAAAAATCTGAGACGTACTAACACGAGCTATCAATCACAGTAGCAAAACAAATCCATTCGTCCATCTATTCAATATGCAACAGCAACATCCACCCATCCGGCTAACAAACAGAAGGGTGGGGAACAAGGAGATGAGAGGCACCTATTCTCGAAGGAGATGTGGGCGGCTGGTCGAAGCAGGGGCGAGGGAGGGCCGGGGGCTTGTCGAAGCAGAGCAGCAACGACGGGGGGGAGGGCCAGCGGGAGGCGGCCAGGCAGGGCCTAGCGCTGGCGATGCTGAGAGGAAGGGGCCGACGATGCTGACCGGGCCAGCGAGGCAGGATCGCCCTGGCAGCGGCGCGGATCCTCCCTCAAAGGCTCGAACCCTAGCCGCTATGGGAGGGAGGAGCGGGGTGGCAAAGGAGACGACTGTGGGGGCGTGGGGACTACGGAGCGGGAGGAGGAGCCCAATGAGGTGGATGGGGCGGCGTCCGGGCCGCC
>NC_041393.1:13725134-13736862 GCF_002162155.2 Triticum dicoccoides
TATAAGACAGTAATAATTTTTTAAAAAGTATCATCAAACAGTAATGCCGGTGGAGCGGGGGAGGGTGCGCGGGGTCGGCGGCGGCGGTTGAGTAGGGGAGGGGTGCGGGGGGTCGGCGACGGCGGTTGAGTAGGGGAATCGAGGGTGTGGGGGGTCGGCGGGGGCGGTCGGTGGACCGGGGGGTGCTCGGCGGCGAGGGGGACCGGATCTGGCGAGGTGGGATAGTGATCGAGATGGAGGGGGATCGAGATCGAGTGTCCATGAAATTTAAAAATATTCATGATAGTTCAAAAAGTGCCCATGAAATACAATCGAGAAATGAAGGCTACGATTTAAATACAATCGATCTTAGCTAGCTATCTGTTCACAATCTTCTTGCCCTTCTTTTTCGCAAATGGAGTTCTTCTGTGGAACGGACGTCCTTTAGGTAGGGTGGTCCTGCATCTTCTTGTGGTGTATGCTGCTACTTCATCATCATCGTCATGTTCGATCCTCGGGTCGCCGTACTTGTCAAAGTCTTGCTCATTGGCTAATCCATCCATTCCGATGATCTTCCTTTTGCCTCTCATCACGACAACACGACTGGGCTTTGACGGGTCGGTAATGAAGAAGCATTGGTCCACTTGAGAAGCCAGTACCCATGCCTCATTTTTCACGGTGACGTTTGCGCCCGCGGTCTTGGATTTGGCTTCGGGTATAACCATGGTGGTGAAATACCGGTCTTCTTTTAGGACGCTCTTGGCCCATCTGACACGGAACATCGGGACCTTCTCTCCAGCATAGCTCAGCTCCTAGATCTCCTCGATCCTTCCGTAGTATCTGTCCTTGCCGTTACCGGTGTAGGATTCCATCATTACCCCGGAGTTCTGATAACCATCGCTCTTCATGTCCTTGGCCTCGGTGTAGAATGTGTAGCCGTTGATATCGTACGCCTCATAGGTCATCAGGTTGTGCTCGGCGCCCTGTGACAAGGCGAATATGAGTTGTTCTTCCGCGGAAGAATCCTCATGTAAAGGGTACGACAGAAGCTTCTGCTTGAACCAACGCGTGAAACATGAGTTGTGCTCTTTGAGTATATCTCCGTCCGTCCTCTGTTGGCCTCGGTCATTGTATGTCTTCTTAATAAAGGTTTTGTGCTGTACCACCCAAGGATCGACCACGTCTATGTGTTGTAGCGCGACTAGGTTTGCTCTTTCAAAGTCGGCGAGTCGACCCTCGAAGTCGACATGCATTTCGCGACGACCCTCACGGTGACCCCATCCAGCGAGCCTGCTGAGGTGCCTGTTGACGGGTAGACCAACGGGGTTCTCGATGCCTAGATAATTCGTGTAGTAGGAGATGCACTCTTCGGTCAAAAAGCCCCTGGCTATGCTTCCCTCTGGACGTGACATGTTGCGAATGTATCCTTTGATGACACCATTCATCCTTTCGAACGGCATCATGCTGTGTAGGAACGTCGACCCGAGTTGGATGATATCGTCCACGATATGGACCAGCAGATGCACCATAACGTCGAAGAATGCGGGCGGGAAGTACATCTCAAGCTCGCATAGTATCACCACGATCTCTTCCTGTAGCCTTCTGAGTTGCCTCACGCCAACAGACTTCCGAGAGATGACGTCGAAAAAGTTGCATAGGCCAAATAGGGTTTCACGGAAGTGCGCGTCCATGATCCCACGGATTGCAACTGGAAGTATCTGCGTCATCAGCACGTGACAGTCGTGAGACTTCATCCCGCTGAACTTCAGCTTCGCCGGGTCTAGGTATCTGCTTATCTTCCCCGCGTAAACGTAAGGAAGTTTTACTCCTACGAGGCAGGTGAAAAACTACTCGATCTCCTCCTGACTTAGAGTGAAGCACGCGGGAGGGTAGTCATTTCCGGTCTTCTTGGCCTTCTTGCCTTTGCGACGACTTTCCGTGTCCTGCTTCGCCTCATCATCATCATCATCATCATCATGATCATCATATATAGCGTGAAGCTCCTGCCTGATGCCCATTGATTTCAAGTCTGCCCTTGCTTTCGGCCCATCTTTGGTCTTCTCTGGCATGTTGAGCAGGGTACCAAGCAGACTCTCGCACACGTTCTTCGTGATATGCATGACATCAAGGCTATGAGGCACACGGTGGATCTTCCAGTACGGCAAGTCCCAGAAAACAGACCTCGTTTTCCATACCTTCAGCAGCGGCTCTGGCGCCTTTCACTTCTTTCCCGGCTCTGGCGCCTTTTGCTTCTTTCCCGGTAGTGGGCAGTCTTTCCAATTTTTCAACAGCTCGTCTATTTCCTCGCCGCTCCTCGTACGCGGGCGTCCTCGGGGTTCGGTTTCACCATCGAACAGATCCTTGCGTTTTCTCCACGGGTCATCGTCGCGAAGCCACCTTCGATGTCCCATGAACACGGTTTTCTAAGACCCGGGATCTCTATCTAGCTGGCGATACGTTGTGTCATCCATGCACCTGACGCATCCAGAAAATCCGTGGACCACCTGCCCCGCGACATATCCGTAACCGAGATAGTCGTGCACCGTCGTGAGCAGCGCGGCCCCCATGGACGACTTCGTAGTAATCTTCATCACCTTGCCACCGATAGCCATCCATGAAACCACGCAAGAGCAGGTGGTCCCGCACCTGGCCGGATTCCGGGTCCGCAATAAGGCTCTCCAGCTTGCATCTTCGACACGGACATCTTATCTCCATCTCGTTCTTTTGAAGCATCTCGGCCTTCGCGACCTCAAAAACCTATTCACGATGCCTTCGGTCATCATGTGGACCATGGTCGCCTGCGGGGTAGAGCAAAACGATATTTTAGAACCAAGAAAAAATTTGGCATGACTTTCCCTAAAAATAGGACCAAAAAGAATGCTTAATGCCAAAATTCTCGCCGAAACGGAAATGAATCAACATTCCGGCAAAATATTGGCAACTATCGCATTTCAAATACCGGTACACCTCCAAACACAAACACATATGCAACACCACAAACATATGCAACACCACGAACATACATAGATCTAGTTAGGCCACAAAAAGTGCATGTGCACATTGTTGTAGGGAGAACAACATAAATATAGCTTCCCTCCTTACTTACCTATCAAAACAAGGTAATTTAACCACTTAAATTGAATGAATCTATGGTGGAAATGAGGTGAAAAAGAGGAGGCACCCGAGACAAGGAGGAGGTGGAGAGAATGAAGTGGGGAGAAAGTGAGTGTGGGTAGGAGAGGTTGTCCAAAATATCTTGTTGCTGCCCACTTACTAATGGCGCACCAACTCTAAATGCGCCATTAGTAATCCAGGTTACTAATGGCACACCTTCTGGTGGTGCGCCATTAGTGGTTTTGCAAAAAAAAATTACTAATGGCGCACTGTCCCACAGTGCGCCATTACTAGTTTAAAGTAGTAATGGCGCACAGTGGAACAGTGCGCCATTAGTAGTTTTGCAAAAAAGGGAATAAAAAATATAATAAAAAAAACAACATTAGTGGCGCACTTTCCGACAGGTGCGCCATTACTAGTTACAACTAGTAATGGCGCACTGTGTCTGGATGCGCCATTAGTATGTTTGGACAGGCGCACTAGTTAAAAAAAATTTGATACTAATGGCGCACCCTGGGCCAGGTGCGCCATTAGTAGTTTCAACTCTAATGGCGTATCAGAAGGTCGTGCGCCATTAGTATATACTAATGGCGCACCGCTTGTCTAGTGCGCCATTAGTGTCAATCCCATCTATAGCCCTTTTTCTGGTAGTGACGCAGAGCTTTTGCCCGGGCAAAGGTGCACTGGGCGAAGCTGGACGCCGTGAATCTTGTGAAGGAGGGGCCGCCGGAGGGCAAGGAGCATCGCTGCCCCAAGAATTACTACGAGAGCATCCTGAAGGTTTCCCGCTTAGTGGCGGATGAGTGTGCTAGGGATGTAATTTTTGAATGAACATGCCCATGTGAACATGTAATATTAAACGAGTTCTTTTGCGCCATGCGACGCTTTCTTAATTTAAAATATTACATTCTGTGCGGCCGTTTATAAAATGTGAGAGTTGGCCAGTCGTCGGCTTTTGCCCCCATGTAGCTAGTACTGGGGTGTTCGAGGTGAATCTGAACAATCATTACCCCAATTTTGGGTCCTTCAAGGGAGGTGCTCAGTGCAACGAACTAGGCAATTGGACTATAATGCTTTATCACTCTCACTTAGCCATAGAAGTCTATGATTTTAAATTTTTGGCGAAGCCCCTGGTATTCGGAGGGCCGAATTTGGGGCGCTATACATGCCTAAGCCGGACAAGGCCGACTCCTCGCCCGAAGCGGAAAAAGTCTTTACGGACTTGAAACCTCTCGAAAAGCGACCAATCTCTCACCTTATCATGAAAGTCAGTTTTTGGCTTTCTCTACTGAGGTGCTCGTCCGGAAGAACCGGGACACAATCACAGTAGTTCTCCCACCGCTACACCTCGGATGACAGTCAGTTTTTGACTCCTCACTTCGGAAATTATCCGGTGATCCGAAGACCACATCCAGTGTCATTGAGCCTGTGCAATGGGCCTCTACACCAGGGATGACGCCTTTAAAGGTGGTTTTCCTGGGTTTGATCCTTGAGGGATCGATACCCATTTTTCGCACTGTATCCTGATAAAGCAGGTTCAGGCTGCTGCCGCCATCCATAAGGACTCGATTGAGGTGAAATCCGTCAATGATGGGGTCTAGGACCAGTGCGGCGGATCCGCCATGACAGCTGCTAGTGGGATGGTCCCTGCGATCGAAGGTGATCGGACAAGCAGACCATGGGTTGAATTTCAGGGCGACGGGCTCCATCGCGTAGACGTCCCTTAGTCCATGCTTCCCGAGGGAGTCCTGGATTAGGGGGTGTTCGGATAGCCAGACTATACCTTCAGCCAGACTCCTGGACTATGAAGATACAAGATTGAAGACTTCGTCCCGTGTCCAGAAAGGACTTTCCTTGGTGTGGAAGGCAAGCTTGGCGATAGGGATATACAGATCTCCTACCATTGTAACCGACTTTGTGTAACCCTAACCCTTTCCACTGTCTATATAAACCGGAGGGTTTTAGTCCGTAGGAGAACATAGACAACAACAATCATACCATAGGTTAGCTTCTAGGGTTTAGCCTCTCCGATCTCGTGGTAGATCTACTCTTGTACTACCCATATCATCAATATTAATCAAGCAGGACGTAGGGTTTTACCTCCATCGAGAGGGCCCGAACCTAGGTAAAACTTCGTGTCCCTTGCCTCCTGTTACCATCCGGCCTAGATACACAGTTCGGGACCCCCTACCCGAGATCCGCTGGTTTTGACACCGACATTGGCGCTTTCATTGAGAGTTCCTCTGTGTCATCGCCGTCAGGCTCGATGGCTCCTACAATCATCAATAGCAATGCACTCCGGGGTGAGACCTTCCTCCCCGGACAGATCTTCGTCTTCGGCGGCTTCGCACTGCGGGCCAATTCACTTGGCCATCTGGAGCAGATCGAAAGCTATGCCCCTGGCCGTCAGGTCAGATTTGGAAGTTTAAACTACACGGCTAACATCCGTGGGGACTTGATCTTCGACGGATTCGAGCCACTGCCGAGCGCGCCACACTGTCCCGACGAGCATGATCTAGCTCTGCCACCGAACAGTGCCCTGGAGGCCGCACCCACATCGGCTTCGACCCTTAATTCGGAGCCAACTGCGCCGATCGAGGATGGACGGTTGGACGCCACCTCGGGGGCTGCGATCCCAACGGTGATTTAGCCGAACACCAGCCCCGCACTCCGCAAGACTCCTGACTCCAAGGAGCCAGACTCCTCTCCGGACTCCGAAACCTCCGCGCCCCTGTCGATCAAATCCGATTGGGCGCCGATCATGGAGTTTACTGCCGCGGACATCTTTCAGCACTCGCCTTTCGGCGATATTCTGAAGACACTGAAGTCTCTCTCTTTATCAGGAGAGTCCTAGCCGGACTACGGTCAGCAAGGTTGGGATTCGGACGATGAAGAAATTCAAAGCCCACCCACCACCCACTTTGTTGCCACTGTCGACGATTTAACCGACATGCTCGACTTCGACTCCGAAGACATCGATGGTATGGACGCCGATGAAGGAGATGATGAAGAACCAACACCTACTAGGCCCTGGAAATCCACCTCGTCATATGACATATACATGGTGGACACCCCAAAAGAAGGAGATGGCGATGGAGCAGCGGGATGACCCCTCCAAGAAGCAGCCTAAGCACCGGCCTCAGCGGCGCCGCTCAAAATCCCGCCAAAACAAATGCGGTGATTCCAGCACGGGAGATAATAATACTCCGGAAAGCGCCAAAGAAAAACCCCTCCAGCAAGATTTAGCACAGGAGGATGGAGAAACCAGCCCTCATCAGATGGCGGCTGAGAGAGAGGTCGAGGAAGATAATTATATGCCTCCCTCCAAAGGCGAGGCAAGCCTCGACGACGAATTCGTCGTGCCAGAGGATCCCGTCGAACAAGAGCGTTTTCAATGCAGGCTTATGGCCACGGCAAGAAGCCTCAAGAAAAAGCAGCAACAGCTTAAAGCTGATCAAGATTTGCTAGTCGACAGATGGACTGAAGTCATTGCGACCGAAGAGCATAAACTCGAATGCCCCTCCAAGAGTTACCCAAAGCACAGGTTGCTACCCCGATTAGAGGAGGAAGCACTTGATGCAGCCGACCGGCCACCTCGTGGCCGCGACAGAGAGGCCTCTCGGCCCTCCACACAAGCCGCACCCCGTACCAAAACACGGGAATATGTGCCGGACTTACGAGATATGTTGGAGGACAAGGCAAGGCAAACAAGATCGATCTACAGATCGCGTGGGCGCCCCACGGCTCGAGACGGTAACCGTCACGCCGGTCACAAATTCGGCAAGGCCGAACACAATAGACAAAGCTCATTGGAGCTACGCCATGATATAGCATAGTACATAGTAAAGTGGCGCCGCACACCCACTATGCTTCACAGATGAAATAATGGATCATCAAATCCCCGAGGGTTTCAAACCCGTAAACATCGAATCATATGATGGCACAACAGATATTGCGGTATGGATCGAGGATTATCTCCTTCATATTCACATGGCCCGCGGCGATGATTTCCACGCCATCAAATACCTCCCACTCAAGCTTAAAGTACCAGCTCGGCATTGGCTTAACAGCTTGCCAACAGGATCAATCAGTTGTTGGGAGGACCTGGAAGCCACATTCCTCGACAATTTCCAGGGCACTTATGTGTGACCCCCACACACCGATGACCTAAGCCACGTAATTCAGCAGCCAGATGAATCGGCCAGGCAATTCTGGACACGGTTCCTAACAAAGAAAAATCAAATAGTCGACTGTCCGGACGCGGAGGCCCTAGCAGCCTTCAAGCACAATATCCGTGACGAGTGGCTGGCCCGGCACCTTGGACAGGAAAAGCCGAAATCTATGACAGCACTCACGACACTCATGACCCGCTTTTGCGCGGGAGAAGATAGCTGGCTTGCTCGTAGCAACAATATGACCAAGAACCCTGGTAATTCGGATGCCAGAGACACTAGCAGCAGGTCACGTCGCAACAAGCAGAAGCGCCACATTAACGGCGACAATGCTAAGGATACGACAGTTAATGCCAGATTTAGAGGCTCTAAATCCGGTCAGCGGAAAACGCCATTCAAAAGGAATCCTAGGGGCCCGTCCAGTTTGGACCGAATACTCGACCGCTTGTGCCAAATACATGGCACCCCCGAAAAGCCGGCCAATCACACCAACAGGGATTGTTGGGTGTTCAAGCAGGCAGGCAAGTTAAACGCCAAAAATGAAGATAAGGGGCTGCACAGCAACGACGACGAGGAGCCCCAGCCGCCGAACAAAAGTGGACAAAAGGGTTTTCCCCCACAAGTGCGGACGGTGAACATGATATACGCAACCCACGTCCCCAAAAGGGAGCGGAAGCGCGCGCTAAGGGACGTATATGCGGTAGAGCCAGACGCCCCAAAGTTCAACCCATGGTCCTCCTGCCCGATCACTTTTGACCGAAGGGACCATCCCACTAGCATCCGTCATGGAGGATTCACCGCACTGGTTCTAGACCTAATTATTAACGGATTTCATCTCACTAGAGTACTTATGGACGGCGGCAGCAGCCTGAACCTGCTTTACCAGGATACAGTGCGGAAAATGGGCATAGATCCCTCGAGGATTAAGCCCACCAAAACAACCTTTAAAGGCATAATACCAGGTGTAGAGGCCAACTGTACAGGCTCAGTCACACTTGAAGTGGTCTTCGGATCTCCGGATAATTTCCGAAGCAAGGAGTTAATCTTCGACATAGTCCCGTTCCGCAGTGGTTATCACGCAGTGCTCGGGCGAACCGCATTCGCCAAGTTCAATGCGGTGCCGCACTACGCATACCTTAAGCTCAAGATGCCAGGCCCTCGAGGAGTAATTACGATCAATGGAAACACCGAACGCTCCCTCCGAACGGAGGAGCACACGGCGGCCCTTGCAACGGAAGTACAAAGCAGCCTCTCCAGGCAGTTCTCCAGTCCGGCCATTAAATGACCGGAAACCGTCAAGCACGCCCGGAGTAACCTACAACAATACCGCCTAGCACGTTTCGAGCAGGCATAGCAATGCGTCCCCAACCCCAACCCGTGTAAAAAGGCGACATCAGTGCTTCCCGTACATAACTACGCTCTAAAAATACCATGGGTACAAGGGGAGGGGCACCATCATGGCACGCCCAAAACGCGGCTTAAACCGCACCAGGGGCTGCCGTTATTTTAATTTTCTCTTACTTTCAGGACTCCATTCTTCGGAAGGCCTGTTCGGCAGTTCAATTGCCGCGCAAACGATGCAAGAACCACGGAGGCAGACAAGCCACGCCGCATTACGGAACTCACAGGTGGTCTATATCACGAGCAGTATACCCGTTTCGCACACTATTCCGCAGCTTGCCCCTGGAGCAGACATGTTAAATAGTCCAACTTTTTGTTTATCGCATTATTGGTATCGTTGTGCTTTGATCGCAGCTATTATTAATAAACAATGCATAGCTTTTGTCTATTTTTGAATTACCTTTTCATAAATATATGTTCCTTAACGACATGTTGCACCCGTAAAATTTGGTACGGCCAAAATACGCCAGGGGCTTTAGTACCCCTCAATATGGTGTGAGAAGTCCGAACACTTTCACAAGTGTGGCACCCCAAACTTATTGCATTATATGCATCGGCTCCGAATCATGTCTTGGGTCAATAGTTGGGTTTGCCCGGCTCCTATGTTTTGGTGCCTTACGTTCCGCTATATCGGCTAAGGTAGCACTAGGAGAACCACTGTGATTGTGCCCCAGTTGAGCTGGGCCGAGCACCTCAGTGGAGAAAGCTAAAACTGACTGTCATGATGAAGCGAGAGCTGGTCGCTGTTTGAGAGGTTTTTTCGAGTCCCCAAAGACTTATGCCGCTTAGGGCGAGGAGTCGGCTCTGTCCGGCCAAGCCGTGGATAGCGCCCTGAACTCGGTCTTCCGAATACTAGGGCTTCGCTGAAATTTAAAATTATAGAATTCTATGGCTAAGTGAGAGTGTTCACGCGTTATAGTCCGATTGCCTTGTTCGTTGGGCTGAGCGCCTCCCTCGAAGGACCCAAACATGGGAAAAAGAGCGCTCAGGTTTATCCCCGAACACCCCAGCACTAGCGGCATGGGGGTAGAAGCCGAGGACTTGCCATCTCTCAGAATTGATAAACAGCCGCACATAGGGTAATATTTTAAATTCAAACAGCATTGCTCAACGCATATGAACAATTTTTCAGCGCAAAGGACAAAAACGAGCAAGTTTTACTCAAAAATTACATCCCTAGAACATTCATCCGCCACAAGGCAGGCACCCTTCAGAACATCCTTATAGTAATTCTCGGGCTTGCGATGCTCTTTCCCCGGCGGTGGCCCGTCCTTCACAAGCTTGTCGGCATCCAGCTTGCCCCAGTGCACCTTAGCACGGGCAAGGGCCCTACGGGCACCTTCAATGCAGACGGAGCGCTTGATGACTTCGAGCCTTGGACAGGCCTCCACCAGCCGCCGCACCAGCCCGAAATAGCTCCCAGGTGAAGCCTCTCCAGGCCACAGCCGGACCAAGAGGCCCTTCATGGCCTGTTCGGCCGCCTTGTGGAGCTCGACCAGCTGCTTCAGCTGGTCGCTCAGGGGTACGGGGTGTCCGGCCTCAGCATACTGAGACCAGAACACCTTCTCGGTCGAGCTGCCCTCCTCGGCTCGATAGAATGCGGCAGCATCAAATACACTCCGGGGAAGATCTGCGAACGCTCCTGGAGAGCTCCGGATTCGAGTAAGTAACAAGTAACTCACGTTTATGTGTTTCCTTTGCATAAAGATTGCCTTACCCGCTGCTATCTTCTTCACCTCATCCAACTCCTAGAGGGTCTTTTGGGATTCGGCCTTGGCGGACTTGGCATTTTCAATAGCCGCCGCGAGCTCGGACGCTCGTGTCTTTGAGTCAAGCTCCAAACTCTCATGCTTTTTCATGAGAGCCTGGAGCTCTTGCCGTACCTTGCCGACCTCGGCCTCATATTTCTCCCGCTTGGTGCGCTTCATGGACGCCCTCTTCTCGGCCTCGGCCAGTGCCTGCTTCAGGGTCGCCACCTCAGACGTGGCCCCTACAATAGCCACGATAGTCCTGTCATTTTTGCAATTGCACCTTTTTATACATATTCAAACAAGGTATTTCTTACCTTCCTTCTCCTCGAGCTGCTTCTTGGCACGCCCGAGCTCTTTCTCGGACTTCTCGAGGCTCTGCTTCAGCGTGTCCACTTCCACAGTCAGTGCGGCTGACGCCAGCAGAGAAGCCTGCATACGCATATTGACTCCTTTTAGACTCCTGTGAATTCTTTGATCCTCTATTCGGCTTTTCTTCCCAAACGCCCAACAGAGCATCAGGGGCTACTGTCTATGTGGTAATATTATTTACACATTCTTTACTTACCTCAAAGCGTATTAAAAGGCTAGTACAAGCTTCAGTCAGTCTGCTCTTAGCGGACTGAACCTTCTGGACCACCGCACTCATAAGAGAAGAAAAAACCTCGGCGCCCTTGAAAAGCACCTTCCAGGCATCTTCGTACGTCGTGTCGAAGAGCCTGCTCAGAGTTTGGTGCCGCGCTGGGTCGAACTCCCACAGGGTGAAAGCCCGTTGTTGACACGGGAGGATCAGGCGGATGAGCATAACCTGGATTACATTGACAAGTTTGAGCTTCTTGTCCACCAGGGTTTGGATGCATGTTTGGAGTCCGGTCAGCTCTCCTTTTTTACCCCAATACAGGCCCGTCTCCTTACAGGAGGTGAGCCGCGTAGGGGGTCCGGATCGGAACTCGGGGGGTGCGACCCATTCAGCGTCGAGCGGCTCGGTGATGTAAAACAACCCCGATTGCACTAGTAGAAAACAGGGCTTTGGTCTACGCCGGGTCAGCCCATTAGTCCCGGTTCAGTCCAGAACCAGGACCAATGGGGGCATTGGTCCCGGTTCGTGAGCCTAGGGGGCCGGCCGGGCCACGTGGGCCATTGGTCCCGGTTCATCTAGACCTTTTGGTCCCAGTTGGTGGGATCAACCGGGACCAATGGGCCTCGCTCCTGGCCCACAACCATTGGTCCCGTTTTGTGCCTCAAACCGGGACTAAAGATTAGACCTTTAGTCCCGGTTTGAGGCACGAACCGGGACTAATGGGGTTGAGACCT
>NC_041393.1:13737278-13740827 GCF_002162155.2 Triticum dicoccoides
TTTCAATTTTAAAAAATAAAAGAAAATGATGGAAATGTCAAAATAATAAAAGAAAATAAGTTTCCCATGTGATATGTGGTCTAGTTGTTGGGAAAATTTACAAATGTGAATTTTGACTTTATTTGCAAAATCTCTCTGAAATTTGTAAAAATGGGCATAACTTTTGCATACTAACTCGGATGAAAAAGTTTTTATATGAAAAATCATCTACTCGAAAAGTTACAACCAAATTATTCTAGAATCCCGTTAATGGGAACCCCGTTAAACATTTTCAAAATCCTCAAAAACCTAATAGAAAAAAGTTACGGGGCTTTTAAGATCTAGAGTGAAAAAAATCGAAAAAAATTCAAACAGTGGGCAAACTGTGGTCAAACAATGGTCACACTAATTATTTTGGAATATCAATGTTACTAAATAATTCTTTCTGTTATTTCAATTTTGGTCAAAGCTGGTCAAACTTTGGTCAAACTATGGTCAAACAATGGTCAAACTAATTATTCAAGAAATATTAGTGTTACTAAATAATTATTGTTTTTTAAAACAATAGTTTCAAAATAAAACTATGAAATGTGTCACTTCATGCTCAAGAAAAATTCCTGAAGGTTAATAGGATTGACATCTTAGTATTGTCAGGAAAACAACAAGTGCAGACTTGGAGCGAGGGGGAATAGAACCCGGAAGTTAAGCGTGCTCAGGCTGGGGGAGTGGGAGGATGGGTGACCGTTCGGGAAGTTAGATGATTTGGAATGATGAGGGGTGATTAGAGGATAAATTGAGAAATGATGAGGGGTGGTGATTACAGACTAGAGGTTAAAATAATTTAGAAATTTGAAAATCAAAAAAAAAATTCAAAAAAAAGCATAAAATTTCCTTTAGTCCCGGTCGGTGTTACCAACCGGGACTAAAGGTGGAGATCCACGTGGCCGCGCCCTTTAGTCCCGGTTCTGGATTGAACCAGGACTAAAGGGATAGGCATTAGTACCGACCCTTTAGTCCCGGTTCCAGAACCGGGATTAAAGGCCCTTATGAACCAGGACTGAAGGCCCTTTTTCTACTAGTGTTGGCACCCCTTCAGGGTCTCCACAAGGGATCCCTCGAGCCATAAGACATTGGCCATCTTGCCAACCATGGCGCCTCCGCACTCCGCCTAGTTGCCGCGCACCACCTTCGGCTTGACGTTGAAAGTCATGAGCCATAGGCCGAAATGGGGGCGGATGCGGAGGAAGGCCTCGCACACGACGATAAACGCCAAGGTGTCGAGGACGAAGTTCGGGGCCAGATCGTGGAAATCCAGGCCATAGTAGAACATGAGACCCCGGAAAAATGGGTGGAGAGGGAAGCCCAGTCTGGTGGAGGAAATGGGGGAGGAACACCACCCTCTCATGGGGCCTAGGGGTGGCGATGAGCTGCCCGTTTTCGGGAAGCCGGTATGCAATGTCGTTAGACAGGTATCCGGCCTTCCTCAGCTTTTTGATATGTCCCTCCGTGACGGAGGAGACCATCCACTTTCCTCCCGCTCCGGACATGGTTGGAGAAGGTTGAGGTGTGAGTGCGGACTTGGGCGCTGGAGCTCGAGTGCGCAAGAATGGATAGGCAAAGGAGGAGGAAGGCGTAGGTGGAAAGGTGGATCCTTATCCCCTTATATGGGTGGACGCAACTACATGTCCCCACCGGCCTGGTAAAACTCGCTTATCTCCAAGCGCCGTAATCAATGGCGCGGTTGGGTTACACACGCCCGTATTGATGAGAATCCCGGAATAAGGGGAAATGATCTCTGCTTGGACAAGACGTGCCAAGGAAACCGCGTCGCATGACGCACTAAGGTGGGATAATGAAATGACTCAGATGAAGGCTTGGCCGTGGTGTGTCACACTACGGAATACGTCAGCAGATTAGATTTGTGTAAATATTATTCTCTCTATGGCAATATGTGGAAACTTATTTTGTAGAGCCAGACACTATCTTTCTGTTCAAAATCTTCTATGAAATACTTGGAGGAGGAACCCGCCTTGCAATGCCGAAGAAAAACTGCGCGCGGGACTCGTCTTCATTGAAGCCTGGTTCAGGGGCTACTGAGGGAGTCCTGGATTAGGGGGTGTTCGGATAGCCGGACTATACCTTCAGCCGGACTCCTGGACTATGAAGATACAAGATTGAAGACTTCGTCCCGTGTCCGGAAAGGACTTTCCTTGTCGTGGAAGGCAAGCTTGGCGATACGGATATACAGATCTCCTACCATTGTAACCGACTTTGTGTAAACCTAACCCTTTCCGGTGTCTATATAAACCGGAGGGTTTTAGTCCGTAGGACAACATAGACAACAACAATCATACCATAGGTTAGCTTCTAGGGTTTAGCCTCTCCGATCTCGTGGTAGATCTACTCTTGTACTACCCATATCATCAATATTAATCAAGCAGGACGTAGGGTTTTACCTCCATCGAGAGGGCCTGAACCTGGGTAAAACTTCGTGTCCCTTGCCTCATGTTACCATCCGGCCTAGACGCACAGTTCGGGACCCCCTACCCGAGATCCGCCGGTTTTGACACCGACACTTCTCCTCCCTCTTGGGAATGTGGGTTGCGTATGTCATGTTTACTGTCTTCATTGTGGGGGAAACCCCTTCTGTCCTCCTAGGTTCGGCGGCCGTGGCTCCTCCTCATCATCGCTATGTAGCCCCTTGTCCTTGTTTTCGGTATTTAACTTGCCGGCCTGCTTGAACACCCAGCCACTAGTAGAAAAACGACTTTTAGTACCGGTTCGTAAGGACCTTTAGTACTGGTTCTGGAACCGGCACTAAAGAGTGGGGACTAAAGGTCCCCCCCCTCTTTAGTCCCGGTTCAATATGAACCGGGACCAAAGGCCCACCACGTGGCACGAGGCGCGCCGTGGTCTGGGGGACCATTAGTCCCGGTTGGTAAGGACTTTTTTATTTTTATTTTTGAAATAAAGCAAAAACAGCCCGTCTACTGGGCCGGCACGGCCAGCATACGACTAGAAACCCAATCTCTTGTTGGGCCAGGATGCAGGCCCGTAAGGCCCAGTAGGCCCCACAGGGCAGAAGACTTGCAATAGGCCCACAAAGGCCTGCTTAGACAGGAGCTCGACACGGTAGTCGCGGCGGGGCTTATTAACCGGTGCGAGGTCCTCTCAACTAGCGAGGTGGGACTAAACATTGTGCACTACAGGTGGCAGCGCACCACCTTTAGTACCAGTTGGTGGATCTAACCGGTACCAAAGACCCCCCCCCTTTAGTACCGGTTGGAGCCACCAACACGTACTTAAGGCCACCACCTCTTTAGTACTGGTTCGTGGCACGAACCGGTACTAAAGGTTCACCACGAACTGGTACTAATGAGCGCCGCCCGCCTAGCCGTTGGAGCCGGTACTAATGGTCACATTAGTGCCGGTTCAATTACAAATCGGGACTAATGAGTTTCACATTAGACCCTTTTTCTACTAGTGAGAACTCTTTGTTGGTGTGATTGGTTGGCTTGTCGGGGTGCCGTGGATTTGACACGAGCGATCTAGTATGCGATCCAGATTGGA
>NC_041393.1:13740837-13767538 GCF_002162155.2 Triticum dicoccoides
TTAGTCCCGGTTGGTAAGGACTTTTTTATTTTTATTTTTGAAATAAAGCAAAAACAGCCCGTCTACTGGGCCGGCACGGCCAGCATACGACTAGAAACCCAATCTCTTGTTGGGCCAGGATGCAGGCCCGTAAGGCCCAGTAGGCCCCACAGGGCAGAAGACTTGCAATAGGCCCACAAAGGCCTGCTTAGACAGGAGCTCGACACGGTAGTCGCGGCGGGGCTTATTAACCGGTGCGAGGTCCTCTCAACTAGCGAGGTGGGACTAAACATTGTGCACTACAGGTGGCAGCGCACCACCTTTAGTACCGGTTGGTGGCTCCAACCGGTACTAAAGGGGGGGTCTTTAGTACCGGTTGGAGCCACCAACCCGTACTAAAGGCCACCACCTTTAGTACCAGTTGGTGGATCTAACCGGTACCAAAGACCCCCCCCCTTTAGTACCGGTTGGAGCCACCAACACGTACTTAAGGCCACCACCTCTTTAGTACTGGTTCGTGGCACGAACCGGTACTAAAGGTTCACCACGAACTGGTACTAATGAGCGCCGCCCGCCTAGCCGTTGGAGCCGGTACTAATGGTCACATTAGTGCCGGTTCAATTACAAATCGGGACTAATGAGTTTCACATTAGACCCTTTTTCTACTAGTGAGAACTCTTTGTTGGTGTGATTGGTTGGCTTGTCGGGGTGCCGTGGATTTGACACGAGCGATCTAGTATGCGATCCAGATTGGATGGAGCCGGAGTATTTCTTTTGAATGGCTTTTTCCGCTGACCGGAACTAGAGCCTTTGAATCCGGCGTTGACTGCCGTATCTTCAGAGTTATCGCCGTTATTGCGGTGCTTTGGTCTATTACGACGCTGCCTACCGTTAACGTCTTTGGTATCCGAGGTATCCGGATTCCTTGATGTGTTGTTGCTGCGAGCCAGCCAGCTGTCCTCGCCCACACAAAAGCAGGTCATGAGTGTTGTGAGGGCTGCCATAGATTTCGGATTCTCCTGGCCGAGGTGGCGGGCGAGCCACTCGTCGCGGATGTTATGCTTAAATGCTGCTAGGGCTTCTGCATCCGGACAGTCTAAAATTTGATTTTTCTTAGTCAGGAACCGTGTCCAGAATTGTCTGGCCGATTCCCCTGGCTGTTGGGTTATGTGGCTCAAGTCATCAGCATCCGATGGCTGTACATAAGTGCCCTGGAAGTTGTCAAGAAATGCATCTTCCAAATCCTCCCAACTGCTGATGGGATCTGCTGGTAAGCTATTCAGCCAATGCCGAGCTGGTCCTTTGAGTTTTAGTGGGAGGTACTTGATGGCATGTAGATCGTCACCGCGGGCCATGTGGATGTGAAGGAGGAAATCCTCAATCCATATAGCGGAATCTGTTGTGCCGTCGTATGATTCGATGTTTACGGGTTCGAAACCCTCTGGAAATTCATGATTCATAAATTCATCAGTGAAGCATAGGGGGTGTCCGACGCCTCTGTGCCGGGCTATATCCCGACGTAGTTCGTATGAGTCTTGTCTGCTGTATTCGGCCCGGGCGGATTTACTCTTGGTGTATCCGATGCGACGATCATCGTCCCGTGTGGGCGCACGTGTTCGTGTCCCGTATATTGACCTTGTGATTTTTGCCTTGCTGTCCAAGATATCTCGCAGGTTCTCTGTGTTGCCCTAGGCCTGAGTATCTTTGACTAAGTGGCGACCGGGTGCGGATTGGACTCTAGTCTGAAATGCTCGGCTGCGTAGTGGCCGGTCAGCCGCATCGTACACTGGTGAATGAGGCTTCAATGCTTCCTCCTCGAGGTGAGGTAGCAACCTGCGTTTGGGGTAACTCTTGGACGTTCGCTCGAATTCATGCTCCTGGGCCGCAAGGACTTCGGTCCATCCGTCTGCTAGCAAGTCTTGATCAGCTTGAAGATGTTGTTGTTTCTTCTTTAGGCTACTTGCCGTGGTCATAAGCTGGCGCTCGAAGCGCTCTTGCTCGACGGGGTCCTCAGGCACGATAAACTCGTCGTCGCTGATAGAGGTAAAACCCTACATCCTTCTTGATTGCGCTTGATGATATGAGTATTACAAGAGTAGATCTACCACGAGATCAGAGAGGCTAAACCCTAGAAGCTAGCCTATGGTATGATTGTATATTGTCCTACGGACTAAAACCCTCCGGTTTATATAGACACCGGAGGGGGCTAGGGTCACACAAGGTCGGTTACAAAGGAGGAGATATACATATCCGTATTGCCTAGCTTGCCTTCCACGCCAAGTAAAGTCCCATCCGGACACGGGACGAAGTCTTCAATCTCGTATCTTCACAGTCCAACAATTCGGCCAAAGGATATAGTTTGGCTGTCCGGAGACCCCTTAATCCAGGACTCCCTCATATGTATTCACACGTGTATCAAGTTTCCGTTTAATACAATTCTAGCATGAATAATAAACATTTATCGTGATATTAGGAAATATAAATAACAACTTTATTATTGCCTCTAGGGCATATTTCCTTCACTTCTGTGCAGCAATGAATATAATACTTAAGTTATGGACCCAGTCCATGTGGTTGCTACCATCATCTTTCAACTTATCTTTCTCTACGAATGCATTAAAATTCAAAGGAACAGTAGAACGGGCCATTCATAAACAACAACATAGAGATGCAAAATACTATCAGGTACTAAGTTCATGATAAATTAAATTTCAATTAATCATATTACTTTAAGAACCCCCACTTAGATAGACATCCCTCTAATCATCTAAGTGATCATGTGAACCAAATCAACTATACCATGTACGATCATCATGTGAGATGGAGTAGTTTTCAATGGTGAACATCACTATGTTGATCATATCTACTATATGATTCACGCTCGACCTTTCGGTCTCAGTGTTCACAGGACATATCTGCATATGCTAGGCTCGTCAAGTTTAACCCGAGTATTCTGCGTGTGCAAAACTGGCTTGCACCCGTTGTCTGTGAACGTAGAGCTTATCACACCCGATCATCATGTGGTGTCTCAGCACGACGAACTGTCGCAATGGTACATACTCAGGGAGAACACTTGTACCTTGAAATTTAGTGAGAGATCATCTTATAATGCTACCGCCGTACTAAGCAAAATAATATGCATAAAGGCTAAACATCACATGCAATAAATATAAGTGATATGATATGGCCATCATCATCCTGTGCCTTTGATCTCCATCTCCAAAGCACCGTCATGATCACCATCGTCACCGGCTTGACACCTTGATCTCCATCGAAGCATTGTTGTCGTCTCGCCAACTATTGCTTCTACGACTATCACTACCGCTTAGTGACAAATAAAAGCAATTACATGGTGATTGAATTTCATATAGTAAAGCGACAACCATAAGGGCATGTACAATGCATAGCCTCAAGGTGATGCCTCGCATACCATGTAGGATCGGATATGACATAAAGTAGGTTCAGATAGGGAAGCGGGATCCTCTTCAGGAGGCGGGTTCTTGAAGAGAAAAAGTGAGGTCCGGTGACAAAAGCTGAAAAGGTTGGAGTGAAAAGTAGAGATGCATGTGTACTAGAGTATTTATTTTATATTTCTTAATGAGGTCCACTAGTGATAGCTTGCATTGGAGAGAGAAAATTAATATAGATGCCTCAAATTACTTTTTGTCATGGGGCATATATATCCATATGCCACCATTGTACATGCCCTAAGGCTCCTGCCAGTTGCCGATAACTTTTATGAAACATGATCATCTCATACAACAATTTATATATCACCACGTCTTTATCAGTTGCAAAAACAAGTTAAACATCCTCTACTTTGTTGTTGCATGTTTTATGTGGCCGCTACGGGCTTAGTAAGACCGGGCGTAGTCACACTCGATTCAACTAAAGTTGGAGAAACAGACACCCACTGGCCACCTGTGTGCGAAGCACGGCGGTAGAACCAGTCTCATGAACGCGGTCATGTAATGTCGGTCTGGGCCGCTTCATCCAACAATACCGCCGAATCAAAGTATGCATGCTGGTAAGCAGTATGACTATTATCGCCCACAACTCTTTGTGTTCTACTCGTGCATATAATATCTACGCATAGACCTGGCTCGGATGCCACTGTTGGGGAACGTGGTATTTCCAAAATTTTGCCTACGATCACGCAAGATCTATTTAGGAGAAGCATATCAACGAGCGGGGAGAGTGTGTCCACGTACCCTCGTAGATCAAAATCGGAAGCTTTTAGTAATGCGGTTGATGTAGTCGGACGTCTTCGCGATCCAACCGATCAAGTACCGAACCACGGCACGTCCGCGATCGAACTCTTGATCCAGCTAAGGCCGAGGGAGAGTTTCGTCACCATAACAGCGTGGTGACGGTGATGATGAAGTTACCGCCGCAGGGCTTCGCCTAAGCACTACGACGATATGACCGAGGTGTAAAACTGTGGAGGGGGGCACCGCACACGGCTAAAGATCAACTTGTGTGTCTATGGGGTGCCCCACTCTCCCGTATATAAAGGATGGGAGAATGAGGTCAGCCGGCCACAAGGGGCGCGCCAACGGGTGAGGAATCCTACTCCTAGTGGGAGTAGGTTTCCCCCTTTCCTAGTCCAACTAGGCGGAGAAGGAAGAAGAGGGAGAAGGAGAGGGACAGAGGGGCCGGGCCCCCCTCCCCTTGTCCTACTAGGACTCCCCTTTGGGGGGACACCTCCTGGCCGCAGCCCTCTCTCTCCCCTAAGGCCCACTAAGGCCCATAACTTCCCGGGGGGGTCCGGTAACCCCCCGGCACTCCGGTTTTATCCTAAACACTCCGGAACACTTCCGGTGTCCTAACAACATGGTCCAATATATCAATCTTTATGCCTCGACCATTTCGAGACTCCTCGTCATGTCTGTGATCTAATCCGGGACTCCGACCTACCTTCGGTACATCAGAACACATAAACTCATAATACTGATCGTCCTTGAACGTTAAGCGTGCGGACCCTACGGGTTCGACAACTATGTAGACATGACCGAGACTCACCTCCCGTCAATAACCAATAGCGGAACCTGGATGCTCATATTGGCTCTCACATATTCTATGAAGATCTTTATCGGTCAAATCGCATAACAACATACGTTGTTCCCTTTGTCATCGGTATGTTACTTGCCCGAGATTCGATCGTCGGTATCATCATACCTAGTTCAATCTCATTACCGGCAAGTCTCTTTACTCGTTCCATAATGCATCATCCTGCAACTTACTCATTAGTCACATTGCATGCAAGGCTTATAGTGATGTGCATTATCGAGAGGCCCCAAAGATACTTCTCCGACAATCGGAGTGACAAATCCTAATCTCGATCTATGCCAACTCAACAAACACCACCGGAGACACCTGTAGAGTATCTATCTATACCTACCTATACTAATTCTAGACTTCCAAAAAATTCCCACGTTAATCAGAAAATAGGAACAGTTAATCTGGTGGGGCCAAGTTATAACGGTTCAGATTATCCGATATGATATCCTATTTTATAAGTTAGTTCTATTCTACAAAAAGAATTATTTACCTTTTTTGCGGTTCAAAAAGAAATATTTACTTGAAAGGTCCACGTACGCTTCTCAAATTTGTGACAAAAAGAGATGGAATCCTAACTGCATCTCCATGTGATACTCCACAAATCCCTCCTAACTGCCATCTCATTACCATATATTCCATGGATCCCTCCTTCCTATTCTCTCTCTCTCCTTCAGAAGGAAAGGATCGATCCTTCCTAACAAATACTCATCCCTGCACGATCTCCTATTCTCTCTCTCTCCTTCAGAAGGAAAGGATCGAGCCTTCCTAAAAAATACCCATCCCTGCACAATCCGAGTTACGACTCCATGGCATGGTCGTCAGACCGATCGACCAAAATACCCATCCCTGCACAATCCGAGTTACGACTCCATGGCATGGTCAGATCGGTCGACCGTGGCTGCGGCCACGCCGCCTATGTCCACATGCGAGGCTGCGAAATCAAAAGATTTGGCGAAGAAGAACGGAGGTCACAGGGGACGGAGGCAGCGCCGCAGCAGCATCTGCGATCTTCCTATTAATCTCTGCACAATCTAAGTTACAACTCCATGGCATGGTGGACTGATCGACCGAGGCTGCCGCCGCACCGCCTAAGTTCCCATGCGCGGCTGGGAGGTCAAAATATTTGGTGAAGAAGAACAGAGGTCAGAGGAGATAGATGGAGGCAGCGACATCTGCGATCTGCAGAGGGCAGTGGCAATGGAGGAACCGTGGAAAAGTGAGAGTGGAGAGAAGGAACACTCTGCCCTCGAAGAGTAATTGCTGTCCAGATCGATCCAGATTGCACTATTAGTCACAGGTCGTCACCTGGTGTAGATCGGCAGAAGTTGCTGCCCCTAGAGAACTACAAACATACTGGTAAATCTGGTATAGATGTGTGTTATATATAGGAACGATTTTTTATAATCATATTTGCCGGTTGGTAGTAAACTGTTGAAATCTACATGGTTGATATGTGTGGTTAGTGTGTTCTTTCAAGCAGAGAAACACCATATAGGTTGGAAGAAGAAATTAGAAACCCAGTTTTACACATGCAGTAAGCTATCTATAATGTTCATTGTACAGTACTGGTAGTTCTAGGCTGCTAGCTAGGAAAGCGAGGATGATATCAATTCATCTACGGCCTGCACTCTGGGGTCGGCCTCATGGCCTCCTCTAGGCGCAGACGAGCAATCTGCAGAGTGGTCTTCTGCCAATGCGGCGGTCAAACCGACGTACATGCACATCAATCTACAACTGCATATTTTGTTTAGTGTTTCTGAAAGGTAAAACTTCTCTATGTTTGACCAACTTTGAGGGGAAATTTAACTATGTGCATACAATGGCTATTACCAGGGACAATCCTCTATCAAATCCATGGTCTACCTAACCTAATCTCTTTGACTTCCATTTTATGACAAAGCTGCGATCTAACAACGGTGATGGTTCATGCAGGGTAGGGTTAGGTGAACCGATGGTGTTCTAAAGTAGTGATGCTGCTGTCGTATGTGGTGCATTTACGATTCGAGAACCTATAAGAGGACTGGTGGCACAACATTTAAATCTCTGAAGGCGTCGAGTTTGTCTTCAGTTGTCCATCACCACATGTAAGTAACATATTTGTAAATTCCTTGAATATCCTCCTTGATTTTTCCTTAGCACTAACTCCACATATCTATTCTCTTTTTATAAGAACATGCTCTATGGGCATGGTCGACTGAACATGGTTGTCGCCGCACCACCTATGTCTCCACATGCGAGGCTATGAAGTCAAGATTAATTGTTCTACTCATCTGCCCTGAGCTTCAAAGTTCAACTAATGCTTCTTATATTAAAAGAAAGCCAATAATATCCATACTGTACCTAATCACTTTGACTTCCATGTCCTGACAATGCTGCAATCTAAAGATGGTGATGGTTCCTGAAGGTATGGTAAGGTGTACACCATGTAAACGGGATATGCTTGCATGGTGAATTTGTTTGTTTTAGTGTGTAGACGATTCCCAGGTGGTGGTTGGTACAACATACTGCAGCTTTATAAGAACTAGGACATGTTGTCGTTCCCAAGTCCTAACGGCGACCCGAGCGTCTTCGGCCATGCCAAGTTGGCCGGGTCATGTTTCCCATGTCTCTCAGGCCATGGTGGCAGCTAACCACCTGTGTCCAGTGGTGCAGCAGAAAGACCTTCAGAGACAATGCATGCAGATCAAAGGGGGGAAACAGGAGTGCAGGACAGCGGAAATTGCAAGAATGTCGTACATGAAGGAAAGAGGGACACCGGACAAAGCAGAGCTGACGGAGTGATAGATACTTACACCGGTGCTCTGGAGACTGGATCTTATCATGACCTCGAGAAGAAATAATTAGTTTTTAAACCCAGTTTAGTTGCTGCTAGGTGGATGTCTTTAATGTATTCTAATTATTATAAGCAAGCAACAATGACATGATGCTCTACGATTCTTGGTATAGATACATATAAATTACTATAGTATGTTAAAAGGTGTGTTATACAGAATTTAGATGTATAGTATGTTTTGTTTAGAAAAACCATCAACGCATTTTTCACTGATATATGTATGTACTATATAGTTTTCAGACAAAATTCCTTAAAATATGCGAATATTTGGGGAACTGAAAACTATAGTTTCAATCACTTATTTTGTTTTGTAAGTAGAAATAATAATTAGATATAAAATAGCATTCATACAGTTTGAAATTGCTTTGATCTAGGATACATGCAAGGAATGAGAAGTGGTCAATTGATCCTTTCGTCTTGATGACATTAGTTGCTAACCTAACCATGTTCACTCTCTATATAAAACAGTAGTATAATGTATGTAAATAGATGGTATATAGTGAACAAAAGGCTCGACTTCATCATGTTGACGGGAAAAAAGAAACAGTAATGTGTACATCTTAATATCTAGCCCCATATTAAGTCGGTGGCTTTTTTTGGTGAGGGTATCTGATGGTGGTTTTCTGCAACCTTTTTTAAAATGGTGCATATGGTAGAAAGTACAGGTGATGCCCCACAAAGGAACAGTTGCCACCAGTACAAAAGAATTAGATTATGATCTATGAAAAAAACACAAGTTTACATATGTCTTGGGAGTTGTATCAATGTTCCTTACATGAGAGATTATTTACTCAGATAAAAAAAGAACAGTAGTGTTTTTGGAGGAAACAAGTATGCTGAAATAAATATCTGAATTCCTTTTTCATAATCAAAAGGTTGTTTGACTGGGTGATATTGCTTAGAAAGCTACTTTACGGTGTCACACATGGAGAGGAGGACGATTGGAAAATTTCTTCCAAATAATTATGAAGTCATGCATAGTTATAGATTACCTTTTTTGTATGTCTTACGTGAATTCACACTTTGAAGGAAGTTTTTCATTTCTACATATAAACAGATGCGATTTATACTGCAGGGAAAAGCCTAGATGTAATGAAGTATGCAGATAAAAATGACTGCAAATTAAAATGTGCACAATGATGTACTTGAAACATAAATACAGTAAAAAAACTTAAAGTTATGGGAAATTAGAAATAAAAATCGTTAGAAATTATGTTAATAAAAATTTTAATATGAAAATATAGTGTTGTAAGCAAATCACTATGGGAAAAAGGCAAATTTTTGAAGCATGCAAGAGTAAAATAACAAAAATGAACCCATATCATAGCAGTTCATCAATATTCTATAGACTAGCCCGTGCAAATGCACGGGTTGGCGACTAGTATTCATAATCACCCAGTTACGTTGTGACATTTTATAGCGCACTAAGTGTTCCTCCGGTATTCAGGAGTTGTATAATCTCATAGTCATAGGAACATGTATAAGTCATGAAGAAAGCAATAGCAAGAAACTAAACGATCATAGTGCTAAGCTAACGGATGGGTCTTGTGAATCACATCATTCTCTAATGATGTGATCCGGTTCATCAAATGACAACTCATGTCTATGGCTAGTTAACTTAACCATCTTTGATTAACGAGCTAGTCAAGTACAGGCATACTAGTGACACTCTGTTTTGTCTATGTATTCACACATGTACAAGGTTTCTGGTTAATACAATTCTAGCATGAATAATAAACATTTATCATGATATAAGGAAATATAAATAACAACTTTATTATTGCCTCTAGGGCATATTTCCTTCACATGGAAGTTTGACGCATTGGCAAATTCAAGCTGGTGGAGAATATTCGCCAAGGTGGAGTTTGTTAGAGTTATGTCAAATATTGTGTACAAGGTAGGTTACAGTTGGACTATGAGTTGTATTGTGTTTAGATAGGATATGGAGTCGTGTCCAAGTAGGACACTTGTATCCTAGGTCTCTCATATATAGCGGGGCTAGACACACGATGTAACCTATGCCAACATAATAGCACAGGAACGCAGGGGAAGCCGGCGTCATGTACCGGCGTCCAGGGCGACCTGGTGCGGTATTGTGGCGGTGTCACAGGGAGGAGCGCCCATAGGCAAGCGCCGGGGATGTAGCCATATCGGTGAACCTCGTTAACAAATCTCGGTGTCGTGGTTGCGTGATTGCTTGGTCCTCGGATGATCGACGGAGTGCCTCGGATTTATTCTAACAATATTTTCTCTGTAACTTGGTTATCTCTTTTTAACTGGACAAAATTTGCTGCCCTTAGTGTTTTACTTAACAATGCCCCCCCCCCCCCAGTTAATCATTTATACTGGATTACGCGTACAATAATGTGAACTTGTGTAATATGTAATTAGTGGGGATCGAAATGTACAATAATCATTTATACTGAATAAGAACAGGAAGAGGAAGGGTAAGGCCCCACTAGTTGAAACTTAGGTAATGAGAAGTTGTCGACTAAAATAGTTGACCAATGGGTTTAAGAAAAACATTAGTGCAGATAGGAACTACCTGTCTTGTACTGCATTACCACTGCCTATACCTGCAAAAGTAGTTAAAAACGTTAACACTACTTTTTGCAAGGTCAACACCAAGGACACCTCAGAGGAGCTGCTGTTGAACAAAAGAAAGAGAAAAGCAAGAGCACAAGCATAGCAAAGGAGGCTTCCAAGAGCTCTAGCTGCCAAGGAAGGCTCCAAGGCTACCAAAAGCTTGGTTGGGTAGATGGAATATTAGCTTGCTTGTAAAGAATCTCAGTTTATTCTTGTGTCCCAGACCTGTTGTCGTGGAATTGTCACGGCAGATGTCCTCATGAAAGGACTTAGCCGCGAGGCCAACACATCTATGTGGTAGCTTGAAGGGGTTGAGCGGAATCGAGAGATGCAACACACAAGACGAGGATTTAGACAGCTTCGGGCCCCGGGAAACATCGTCCGGTAATAACCCTACATGCTGTTTGAGGCTAGGTCTCATTATAATCACGAGAGAGTCGCCGTAAACCGGCTCCCCTCTAGTTGTGTCTAGCCCTAGAGATTGTTTCTTGTTGATTGTCCCTTCTCCCTCTTTGGGGAGCCCTGCCCCTCCTTATATATGTTGAAGGGGCGGTTTACATGTGGAGTCCTATTAGGATTAGGACTAGTCTATCTCTAATACAAACCGGATACAAGTCCTGGTCCTAACTCCTTGTAAGGTAGATATTCCTCATGCCTTTCCTCTTAAACCGGCCCATCATAGTATGAACCGGCCTTCATGAACCGCCCGTTGGGCCACCGGGTCTTATCGCTCCTCTGACCCGCCTGCCGGATTACCAATGAATCGTAAACCGCCAGGTCCAAACGGGTCGCCAGTGAATCATCAAGTCTTAGCCGGGTCTCAAGTAAACCGCCAAGTCCGGACGGATTATACTTCCGGACGGTTTACGCCGCGGGGTATATCCCCGACACCTGTGTAACTGTTTGTGGGTTGAAACTAGTTGTGATTTCAAGGTTTATGATTCTCAGTGTGTTAGTACTCGGGGTTGATTTTGAAATATACAAGTGTTCTATGAGTAGATTGGAGAGTTTTGGTTGGCAGTTCATGGCACAACTTATCTCAGTATGGCAAGAGAATGGATCATCCTAAATTGGAACATTAGAGGGATCAATGATGCCGAAAAATGGCCTGCCATTCATAATAAAATTGAGGAATCACAGTGTACAATTCTATGTTTAGAGAAAACAAAGAGAGATTCATTTGATAGTTCATATATCATGATATTTTTCTCCCAGAAAGCTAAATAAATTTGAAATACTACCTGTTGTGGGCACAGAAGGAGGGCTATTAATAGCATGGAATGAACAGATACTTAAAGGACATGTCTTTCACACCAATGAATATGATCTTTCAATTTAGTTCACTTCATCACACACTGGGAAAATGGATTCTATACAACGTTTATGGACCATGCCAGCAACCGGATAGAATCAACTTCATTTACTGGTTAGTAATTTTAGATGCTGGACAATACTAATTGATGGTGATTGGGGATTTTCATTATATTAGATACCCACATGGTGGTAATCTTACAGGCATTATGGAGTTTAATGAAGCTATCAATAAATAGACTCTGATGGAAATCCCACTTAAAGGAAGGAAGTTTACATGGAGTAACATGCAGGATGCTCCCCTACTTGAAAAGTTAGATTGGAGTATGTCGGTGTCAAAACCGGCGGATCTCTGGTAGGGAGTCCCGAACTGTGCCTCTAGGCCGGATGGTAACAGGAGGCAAGGGACACGAAGTTTTACCCAGGTTCGGGCCCTCTTGATGGAGGTAAAACCCTACGTCCTACTTGATTGATATTGATGATATGGGTGTTATAAGAGTAGATCTACCACGAGATCAGAGAGGCTAAACCCTAGAAGCTAGCCTATGGTATGATTGTATGTTGTGATTGTTGTCCTACGGACTAAAACCCTTCGGTTTATATAGACACCGGAGAGGGTTAGGGTTACACAAGGTCGGTTACAAAGGAGGAGATATCCATATACGTATTGCCTAGCTTGCCTTCCACGCCAAGTAGAGTCCCATACGGACACGAGACGAAGTCTTCAATCTTGTATCTTCATAGTCTAACAGTCAGGCCAATGGATATAGTCCGGCTGTCCGGAGACCCCCTAATCCAGGACTCCATAGTAGCCCCTGAACTAGGCTTCAATGACAATGAGTCCGGCGCGCAGTTTTCTTCGGCATTGCAAGGTGGGTTCCTTCTCCGAATACATCACAGAAGAATTTGAATACGAGGATAGTGTCCGACCCTGCAAAATAAGTTTCACATTTCACCGTAGAGAGAATAATGTCTTCGCAGATCTAATCCGCTAGCTTGTTTTGGTAACATGACATCATGTCATGGCCCGGTGATTATTCGAACCGTTTCATTTAACCAGCCCCGCACATAACGCGAGGCAGTTTTTCGACACGTCTTGTCAAAGCAGAGATCGTGTCCCCTTATTACGGGATTCTCATCAATACAGGCGTGGGTAACCCAACCGCGCCATCAATTGCGGCGCTTGGGGGATAAGCGAGTTTTACCAGGCAAGTGGGGACGATCAATTTTGTCCGCCCATATAAAGGGATAAGGATTCACCTTTCTATCCATGCCTTCTTCCTCCTTTGCTCATCCGCTCCCGCACACTCAAGCTCTAGCGCCCAAGCTATCACTTCCATCTCAACCTTCTCCAACCATGTCTGGAGCGGGAGGCAAGTGGATGGTCTCCTCCATCACGAAGGGAGACGTCAAGAAACTGAGGAGAGCCGGATACCTGCACGACGACATCGCGCACCGGCTCCCAGATGAGGGACAGCTCATCCCCACTCTCGAGCCCCATGAGAGGGTGGTATTCATCACCCGTTTCCTCCGCGGACTAGGATTCCCTCTCCATCCCTTCGTCCGGGGGCTCATGTTTTATTATGGCCTGGATTTCCATGATCTGGCCCCAAACTTCATCCTCAACATCTCGGCGTTTATCGTCGTGTGCGAGGCCTTCCTCCGCATCAAGCCCCACTTCGGTTTATGGCTAAAGACCTTCAATGTCAAGCCAAAGGTATTGAGCGGCCGCCAGGCGGAGTGCGGAGGCGCCATGGTGGGCAAGATGCCCAACATCACATGGCTCGAGGGCACCTTCGTGGACACCATAAAGGGGTGGCAATCGGGGTGGTTCTATATCACCGAGTCGCGCGACCCCGCATGGGTAGCGGCCCCTGAATTCCGATCTGGCAACCCCATGCGTCTCACCTCTTGGAAAGAGAAGGGCCTATCCTGGGGTAATTCAAAAGAGCTGACCGGACTCCAGTCATGTATTCAGAACATGGTGGACTAGAAGCTCAAGCCTGTCAACATAGTCCAGGTTATGCTCGTTCGCCGAATACTCCCGTGCCAACAACGGGAGTTTACCTTGTGGGAGTTTAATCCGGCGCAGCACCGAACTCTGAATAGGCTTTTCGACATGACTCATGAAGATGCCTGGAGGGTGCTATTCAAGGGCGCCGCGGTCCCTCCCCCCATTACTGAGGATCGCGGATTCAGCGCGAAGCGCCACGCCAGTGCGGTAAGTTGTTTTACCTCTTACAGGATATTTGTTTTATATATATAGATTGGCTCTATGCGGGATCTAAACTCCCGTAATTTTGACAGGACTGGCAGAAGATGGCCGGACAGATCGACTGTCCGGCTCCCTTGCCCGAAGGCCCCGCAGACGCTCTTCTGACGAAGATGCTGACTCCGGCCCCTTATAAGGTGCTGGAGAAGACCAAGAAGGCCAAGGGAGCTCGAAAGAGTTCCCGACGCCAGGCGTCGTCGGACTCACCGTCCGATGACTCTGCGGCGCACTCTTCCCCCGAAGACGAGGAAAAGGAAGAAGAGGCTCCGCCGCCGACTGGGGGAGACAAGAAAAGGAAGGCCGCCCCAACTAGGGAGGCCGAAGGGTCCAAGAAGGGAAGGATGCTCCTTCCGGACAGCTCTACCGCCACCGTCGAAAGAGAAGACGAGTGGTTGCTCAGGGGCAAGCCCCAGGGGAGATCGTAAGTGTTTGGATACCAAAGTAACCCATAGGATTCCTTTGTCGCATTGCTTTCCCTAACATTGAACTCAATTGTACAGGCCGCCCCGAGCCAATATCGATGTATCCTCGGACGGCTCCCTGGGCTCGTCAGACATGGATAGCGATCCGGTCCCGACCGCCACCTCCCCTCATCCGGCCGACGACACCGAGGTGCTGTCTCAAGAGGCACCGGATCGAGGGGGGACAGTCCCAGAGGCGCCTCAAGGTGACCTTCCGGACTCCGGGAGCTGAGGGGACGGGGTCCCCGAGAGCTCCGAGTTCGGCCCTCGGCTGAACACCGTGCCGGACCCTCCAACGGATCTGAGCTCGGGCAGGCGGTCCCCTTCTAAGGAGGGTGAGATGCCTGTGCCGGTGACCTCTGCCCACCCAGAGGTGCCGGACACTATGTTGGAAGCGCTTCGCAGCGCTTCCATCGAGGAGGAGCACCACACTATAATGAGTGTGGTGATCCAGAAGGTTCAGTCCGCCAAGAGCGGATTGACTGAAGCCTGTACTAGCCTTCTAACAGGCTTCGAGGTAAGTGTTTTAAAATGTAGTAGAAGTGTTACCGCATAGACAGTAGCCCCTGATGCTTTGTTCGGTGTTCACAAAGAAAAGCCGAACAGAGGATCAAATAATATCACAGGAGTCTAATATAAGTATGTCAATATGCATGTGCAGGCTTCGCTGCTAGCGTCCGCCGCACTAACTGCGGAGGTCGCCGTACTGAAGGAGGCCCTCGAGGGGTCCCGGAAGGAGCTCGGCCTTGCTAAGAGGCAGCTCAAGGAGAACAAGGGTAAGTAATACCCCGTCTGTAGATGAGAAAAAGGACGCGATTGCTAAATGATAGGATCATTGTATGTTTGCCAGGGGCCACAACTGAGGTGGCGACCCTGAAGCAAGTGTTGTCCCAGGCCGAAGAAAAGGTGGCCCAGGAGCGCACCGAGCGAGAGAGGCATGAGGCTCGGGTGGGCGAGGTGCAGCAAGAGCTCCAGGCTCTCGTGACAAAGCACGAGGCGTTGGAGCTTGACTTGAAGACGAGAGAGTCTGAGCTTGCCGCGGCCCGTGAGAGCGTGAAGAGTGCCAAGGACGAGGCCCAGAAGGCCCTTCAGGAGATTGACGCGATGAAGAAGATAGCGGCGGGTAAGGCTTTCTATATGCAAAGCAAGCATGCAACGGTGAATTACCGATTACTTACCTGAATCCGGAGATCTTCAGGAGCATTCGCAGATTTGCCCCGCAGTGTGTCCGATGCCGCACAATTCTACCAGGCCGAGGACGGAAGCTCGACGGAGAAGCTGTTCTGGTCTCAGTATGCTGAGGCCGAACATACGCTGCCAATGAGCGACCAGCTAAAGCAGATGGCCGAGCTACATAAGGCGGCCGATCAGGCCATGAAGGGCTTCATAGTCCGGTTGTGGCCTGGCGACGCCCTTCCGAACAGCTTCTTCGGCCTGGTGAGGCGGCTTGTGGATGCCTGTCCACGGCTGGAGGTCGTCAAGCGATCCGTCTACATTGAAGGTGCACGCCGGGCCTTTGCCCGTGTAAAAACACAGTGGGTCAAGCTAGATGACGTGAAGCTGATCAAGGAGGGGCCGTCGGAGGGCAAGGAGCACCGCCACCCCGAGATGTACTACGAGGGTGTTCTGCCGGGCGCCCGTCTTATCGTGGATGAGTGTTCGCAAAATGTAATATTTGAATGAGACTTGCTCGTTCTGTCCTGTGTGTATGAAAACTTGTATCGTATTCGCTATGCAACGCTTGTGTGAATTTAAAATATTACCTTTTGTTTGGTTGTTTATCCAATCTGAGAGATGGCTAGTCCTCGGCTTCTGCCCCCATGCCATGAGTGCCGGGGTGTTCGGGATAAACCTGAGCATTCTTATTCCCATGATTGGGTCCTTCGAGGGAGGTGCTCAGCACAACAAACATGGCAACCGGACTAATGATGCTTTATCACTCTCACTTAGCCATAGAATTCTATAATTTTAAATTTCGGCGAAGCCCCTGGTATTCGGAAGACCGAACTCGGGGCGCGATACAAGCCTATAAGCCGGACGGAGCCGGACCCTCGCCCTAAGCGACATAAGTCTTTAGGGACTCGAAAAACCTCGCCGAACAACGACCAGTCTCTCGCCTTATCATGACAGTCAGTTTTAGCTTTCTCTACTGAGGTGCTCGACCCGGCAAAACCGGGGCACAATCGCAGTAGTTCTCCTAGCGCTACCTTAGCCGATAGAGCGGAACGTAAGGTACCAAAACATAGGAGCCGAGCAAACCCAACATTTGACCAAAGACATGATTCGGAGCTGATGCATATAATGCTATAAGTTCGGGGTGCCGCACTTGTGGAAGTGTTTGGACTTTTCACACCATATTGTGGGTACGTAAGCCCCTGGTGCATTGGCCATACCAAAGTGTACTGTTGCTAGGCGTTATTAATGAACACATAGATATGTATATATATAACAAAAATGCGATAATAGTCGTAATGTCATGTATTGTATATTGAAAAAATTGCATTAAAGCAGAGTGATACAGATAGTATAATAAGCAAAAGAGTAGGACTATGTCCCTTCCAAGGGCAAGCTGAGGAATTATATCCACCTTGGAATTCCGTAGTTGTCAACCTCCTTGGTTGATGTATCATGTGTTCGGCAATAGTGTTGTCGGGAAGTGTTTCCAGAGATTGATGTCCTGAAAGAAGAAGAAAAATAACCAAACGGGAAGCCCCTGGTGCGGTTTAGGCCGCGTTTTGGGGCGTGCCGTAATTGTGCCTCCCCCTCCCCATCTGTGCCCATGGTATTTTTAATGCGTAATTATGTACGGGCGGCACGAACAACGCCATTGGGCTGGGATTGGGGTGGCCGCCGTATTGCTACGCGAGCTCAGATTGTGCCAGGCGGTTTGTTTGCCGATTGCCCCGAGCGCGCTTGAAGGTGTCCGGGCTTTGAAACGCCGAACCGGTAGATTGCCTTGAGAGACTGCTTTGCGCTTCTGCCGCGAGGGCCGCGGTGTGCTCCTCTGTTTGAAGAGAGCGCTCTGTGTTTCCATTGACTGTAATAACTCCACGAGGTCCTAGCATCTTCAGCTTGAGGTATGCATAATGTGGTACCGCATTGAATCTAGCAAATGTGGTTCGTCCGAGCAGTGCGTGATAACCACTACGGAACGGGACTATATCGAAGATTAACTCTTCGCTTCGGAAGTTATCCGGGGATCCGAAGACCACTTCCAGTGTAATTGAGCCTGTGCAGTGGGCCTCTATGCCTGGAATGACGCCTTTCAAGGTCGTTTTTGTGGGTTTTATCCTTGAGGGATCTATACCCATTTTGCGCACTGTGTCCTGATAAAGCAGTTTCAGGCTGCTGCCGCCGTCCATAAGGACTCGAGTGAGGTGAAATCCTTCAATGATTGGGTCTAGGACCAGTGCGACGAATCCGCCATGACGGATACTAGTGGGGTGGAAGCTGCGATCGAAGGTGATCGGACAGGAGGACCAAGGGTTGAACTTTGGGGTGACTGGCTCCAACGCATATACGTCCCTGAGCGCACGCTTCCGCTACCTCTTGGGGATGTGGGTTGCGTATATCATGTTCACCGTCCGCACTTTCTGGGGAAACCTCTTCTGTCCTCCAGTGTGCGGCTGCCGGGGTTATTCCTCGTCATCGCTATGCGGCCCCTGGTCCTTGTTTTCGGCAATTAACTTTCCGGCCTGCTTGAACACCCAACAATTCCTGTTGGTGTGATTGGCTGGCTTGTCTGGGGTGTCGTGTATTTGACACGAGCAATCGAGTATACGGTCCAAGCTGGACGGACCCGGCGTACTTTGTTTGAATGGCTTTTTCCACTGACCGGGTTTAGAGCCTTTGAATCCGGCATTGACTGTCGTATCCTCAGTACTTTCGCCGATAATGCGGCGCTTATGCTTGTTGCGACGTGACCTGCTATTGCCGTCCTTGGTATCTGGAGTACCATGGTTCTTTGATATGTTATTACTGCGAGCCAACCAGCTTTCTTCTCCCGCACAAAAGCGGGTCATGAGCGTCGTGAGGGCTGCCATAGATTTCGGCTTTTCTTGACCAAGGTGTCGAGCTAGCCACTCGTCTCGGATGTTGTGCTTGAAAGCCGCTAAGGCCTCCGCATCCGGACAGTCGACGATTAGTCCAGAATTGCCTAGCCGACTCTTCTGGCTACTGAATTATGTGGCTCAAGTCATCGGCATCTGGTGGTCGCACATAAGTGCCATGAAAGTTATCGAGGAATGCGACTTCCAGATCTTCTCAACAGCTAATGGAGTCCGCTGGCAAGCTATTAAGCCAGTGTCGCGCTGGTCCTTTGAGTTTTAGTGGGAGGTACTTGATGGCGGGTAAGTCATCACCGTGGGCCATGTGGATGTGTAGGAGGAAGTCCTCAATCCATACCGCGGGGTCTGTAGTTCCTTCGTATGACTCAATGTTTACAGGTTTGAAATCTTCTGGGAATTGATGTTCCATCACTTCATCTGTGAAGCATAAGGGGTGTGTGGCGCCTCTATATTGGGCTATATCGCGACGCGGCTCGGATGGGTCCTGCCCACTGTGTTCGGCCCGACCAGATTTGCTTTTACTGTATCCGGCGTGACATTTATCGTCTCGTAGAGTGGTCCGCCCTCGTCATCCTTAGATCGATCTTGAATGCTTTGCTTTGTCCTCCAATATGTCTCGCAGGTCTGGCGTATCTCCACATGCCTTTTTATTTGAATGGCGTTGGGGTGGAGGCTGAGCTTTTGGCCAGAATGCCTCTCTATCGCGGCCACGAGGTGGCCGATCAGCCGTTTCATACGCTTCTTCCTCCAGTCGGGGAAGTAACCTGCGCCTTGGATAGCTCTTGGAGGGACGCTCGAGTTTATATTGCTCGGCCGTGAGGACTTCAGTCCATTTGTCAGCTAGCAGATCTTGATCAGTTTGAAGCTGCTGCTGCTTTTTCTTTAGGCTATTTGTCGTGGCCATAAGCCTGCGCTTAAAGCGCTCTTGTTCGACGGGATCCTCTGGTACGGTGAATTCATCGTCGCCGAGGCTTGCCTCGTCTTCGTAGGGGGCATGTAATTGTCATTCTCCTCCTCTCCGTTGGCCGCTCTCTCAAGAGAGCTGGCTCCTTCATCCTCCTGCTCTAAATCTTGCTAGAGGGGTTGTTGTTGTCTTCGGCGCTATCCAGAGTGTTATTATCTCCTGCGCCGGTATCACCACTTTTGCTTTGGCGGGACTTAGAGCAGAGCCGCTGACATCGGCGCTTGGGTTGCTTCTTGGAGGGGTCATCCTCCTCTATCTCGTCGTCGTTGCCTTCATTGGGTGTATCCACCATGTATATGTCATACGACGAGGTGGCTTTCCAGTGCCCTATAGGTGCTGGTTCATGTTCGCCTCCTACATCGTCGTCCATACCGTCGATGTCTTCGGAGTCGAAGTCAAGCATGTCGGTCAAATCATCGACAGTGGCTACAAAGTGGGTGGTGGGTGGGCGTCAAATTTCTTCATCGTCCGCATCCCAGTCCTGTTGGCCATAATCTGGCCAGGGCTCTCCTGACAAAGAGAGAGCTTAGTGAATTCAGAATATCGCCGAAGGGCGAGTGCTGAAAGATATCTGCAGCGGTGAATTCCATGATCGGCGTCCACTCGGATTCGATTGGCATGGGCACAGATGGTTCGGGGTCCGGAAGAGAGTCCGGCACCTTGGAGTCACGGGCTGCGCACAGGATTATGCTGGTGTTCGGCTCGATCGCCGTCGAGACTGCAGCCCCTGAGGCGGTGTCTAGCCACCCGTCCTCAATTGGCGTAGTTGGCTCCGAGCTAAGGGTCGGAGCTGGTGTGGGCGCGGCCTCTGGAGTACCGTCCGATGGAAGAGCTAGGTCATACCCATCGAGACAGTGCGGCGCGCCCGGCTGTGGCTCGAATCCGTCGAAGATCAAGTCCCCGCGGATGTCGGCCGTGTAGTTCAAACTTCCAAATCTGACCTGATGGCTAGGGGTGTAGCTTTCAATCTGCTCCAGATGGCCAAGCAAATTAGCCCGCACTGCAAAGCCGCCGAATACGAAGATTTGTCCGGGGAGAAAGGTCTCACCCTGGACGGCATCGCTATCGATGATAGTAGGAGCCATCAAGCCTAATGTTGACGACACGGAGGAACTCTCAATGAAAGCACCAATGTCGGTGTCAAAACCGGCGGATCTCGGGTAGGGGGTCCCGAACTGTGCGTCTAGGCTGGATGGTAACAAGAGGCAAGGGACACAAAGTTTTACCCAGGTTCGGGCCCTCTTATGGAGGTAAAACCCTACGTCCTGCTTGATTGATATTGATGATATGGGTGTTACAAGAGTAGATCTACCACGAGATCAAAGAGGCTAAACCCTAGAAGCTAGCCTATGGTATGATTGTATGTTGTGATTGTTGTCCTACGGACTAAAACCCTTCGGTTTATATAGACACCGGAGAGGGTTAGGGTTACACAGGGTCGGTTACAAAGGAGGAGATATCCAGATACGTATTGCCTAGCTTGCCTACCACGCCAAGTAGAGTCCCATCCGGACACGAGACGAAGTCTTCAATCTTGTATCTTCATAGTCTAACAGTCCGGCCAATGGAGATAGTCCGACTGTCCGGAGACCCCCTAATCTAGGACTCCCACAGTGTACAATGCTTGGACTCTCAGTTACCCAGCCATATTCACATACCCTCTAAATAGGACTACTTCGTACCATGTCCCTATCATGATCAAAATAGGGACTACCATACCTAATGACATATTTTCAGGTTTGAAAACCATTGGCTTCAACACTGTGATTTGAAGGATCTAGTGTCTAGAATTTGGACACAAGAAGTTCAGGAAACCGGCAGTGCTAAGATTATTGCAAACAAGCTGAAAAAACTGAGGAAAGGGATCAAACTATGGGCTAGAAATATATCAGATCTCAAGAAGATTATTGAGCACATAAACTTGATGATCTTTTCCTGTGACACTCTGGGGAAATTCATATCCTTAAGCACAGTTGAAATCAATGGTAGGGATGTAATCAAGAGACACCTGGAGAAGATCCTGGAACATGAAAAACTATATTGGAAACAGAGGGCTACCATCAGACTGATTAAGGTTGGTGAGGCTAATACCAAATATTTGCAGGCGAAAGCAACCATCATGTTCAGGGAGAACAACATTGCCATGCTTAAAGATGAAGATGTTCATGAGCACCATTAACACCATGCTAAA
Source organism: Triticum dicoccoides (assembly GCF_002162155.2). Lineage (NCBI taxonomy): Eukaryota > Viridiplantae > Streptophyta > Magnoliopsida > Poales > Poaceae > Triticum > Triticum dicoccoides. The sequence continues at coordinate 13,762,563 of NC_041393.1, forward strand.
GCCTCTATCCTCTATAGAGCTTTTAATGAGAGGATGGGCACTGCCACTGCTACGCAAAGCCAATTGCACCTGCATCACCTTTTGTTGCCTCATGATGATCTGTCTGTACTGGAAGCACCATTTACCAAAGAAGCGATTGGTAAGGTGATCAAAGAGATGCCTGCTGATAAATCACCAGTGCCAGATGGTTTTAATGCAGCTTTCATCAAGCATTATTGGGACATCATTGCATACGATTTCCCTAGGCTGATTTAGGATTCTCACCAATGAACAGTCAACTTGCAGAGCATCAATTACTCTTTCATCACCTTCATACCCAAAACAGACCCATCTTCTACACATGTTGAATTTAGACCCATCTCCCTCCTTAATTGCACCCTGAAGATCATCACTAAATTGCTGGCTAACAGATTACAGAAAGTAATACTCAAGTTGATACACAGAAACCAATATGGATTCCTTAACAAAAGGTGCATCCAGGATTGTTTAGGATGGGCCTATGAATGCTACGAAGAAAAAAAAGTGATAGACTAATTATATAATTAATCAAGTTTAGAAATTCCTTTGAAACACAAGCTATCAAGTTTACTTCATATTGCGAATCTCTTTCCTGCTTCTTCTCTCATAGTCTGCCAAAGCGTCTCCTTAAAAGTCTGCCATCTCATCCTAGTCGTACCATGGCTTGGAGACGTTTTTCAAATTTATGAAACTGGCGGTGCCTCGGTGGGGTTATCTGGATGGTGAGCACCGCTCGGCCTATTCGAACGTTGCCGCCTTCTCTTTTGTACAGCTTCCCTTCGATTGGCTCCACCAGTTTGTACCCGAGCCAGTGGCAGGGAGGTTTAAAGGATGGGAGGGGGCGTCTCTAAAAAAATGGGTCTGTCGGGGAGCTCTAGCGGTGAAGAAGCCATAATTCTATAAATTCCACTAATTCGTGAGATCGGGACAGGGGATCACGACCGTTCCACCAGTAGACGATCTTTTCCGGTGACTTGTGCTTACCATTGTTCTTCTATGCTCCCCCCCCCCTTTGTTGGTCGCTCTGTGCTCGGGTGTCAGTGTGAATCATGTTCGACGGGGTGGAAGCTCGGGGACAGTGCCGAGTGTCCCTTGTGTTGCTGCCCTTTGGATAGAGTTGAAGCAGCAGCGAGTTGTACTCGAAGCCAAGTTGAACAGATGGGCAATTGTAACATTTATTTCGATTTGTGTAATATAGAGTACATTTATTTAAATCAACGGTAAACCATTATATAAATCAGAATTTTCTCAACAGCGACCATTGAAACAACGTTGTAGTCGCACACAAATTGTTGCAGCGTGTAGAGAGTACATTTTTCCGCTAAGCTAAGCAATAAAGAGGTTTGTGATGTTGAGCTCAAGGCCAAGGCCACCGGTGAGGTTATACCCCAAGGATATGCAGCTCAGTTCCTCATCCTTCTCCCCAAACATCTCCATTCGAATGGCGTAAGCACCCTGCATCATATGCACGAGTGAGCAACCGGGATGAATATATATATATATATTAATATTATAATTAATTTAGAAACGCGAAATTAATTAATCTTACATTTGGGTCGGTTGATGGCATGTCTAGCTGGTGAGTAACCTCGAAGTCAGCAGTTGCGGGGCAGGAGGTCAGTGTACAGATGTCTTCCGCTTCAGAGTGAACATGGAAGGACCCACACGTAATAGCACTAACCAGCTTCCCCTGAGTGATGGTTTTATCTGGTACACATGGAAGGAGATGGAAAGGCATTACTGTGTGCATGGTCTAACTAGCTAGCTAGCAACTAGTACGTTACGTACTAGCAAGGAAATAAATAAAAGCCCAGGAGAAAGGTGGTTTACTGGTGGAAGCGTAGATGGTGAAGAAGTTTGGCTCGCCGCCGATGACTAGATCCGGCACCATCTTTACGCCGCTCACCCTCACCGGGTAGTCCTTGCCCTTATCTGCAAAAACAACCAAACAAGTTTCAGACGAAAATGTCACCTCCGTGGATGAGAACCCAATCCCAAAGTACGTAACTGCAAAAGACCAGGCTACTCACCGCAGAATTCGAAGGCGGTGAGGGAGGATGCCAACGTGAGGAGGAGGAGGAGGGAGATGCACGCGGCGGAGGCAGCGAGGAGGCTCTGCTTGGTCGCCATGGTCGTGGATTGGACTTGGAGAGCTGAACAAGTCGTTTGGAGAGTTGTGCCTGCTGGGGTTTATTTATACTAATACATGTCGAGAGTCGGGGTTGCTCCAGCCGGGGGTGATATCAGATTGTTTTTTTCAGCCGTGCTCCCTCCCGTAATGATTACATGCACCTGTATTGAAATTATAAGGCAGGGGGAGACTCGGTGCTACATATGCGGCATGTCTTTATCTTTATCTTAGTTACCCAGCTAGCAAAATTACACGTGCGTTGCAATGGGAATACACTCTGAACATGTTGTCATGGCACTAAAATAAAATAAGGTAAAAGGATTTAAAGGGCGATGAGTTATGGAACCGAGGAAAGAAATTACTGCTTTTATTATTAGAAAAATAGTCAACAAACCCATGGATTTGCATACAATAGTTATTTAGATTCTATATTTTATCTCACATGCTTGTTAGTTAGGGAAACACAAAATATTGAAGTTTTTCTATAGATTAAAAATATTATAAAATTTGAATTCACCTATTAAATATTAGTATAAAATATGCAAAATTTGGTTTTATCTTCGATAAGAAGTACACATTGGATGCATAGTGATTATAGCGGAGAATTTTTCAAGTATGACAAAAAAAATATGGTACTATAATATTTGAAAGAGAAGTTCCAAATTCACCAATCTATAACACTGATGCGACCTCATGCTCAGCCGATTTGTTGAATACATATAACCTTTAGATGGTGACATCTTACGATATGGTATCCTTGCAACTGAACCTCTAGTAAAAGAATAGAACCAGATGCATTCACGATTACCTAGCTAATAATTTGAATGTGCCAAAACCAATTTACAGCCTAATTAAACCACTCCACTACAGCAGATTGCAGTGCCATCCATGTGTAAAACCAATCGGGAGAGAATTATTCACCTCGGGGACAGCACGGAAGTAGTGCACATCGCCGCCGATGATCTGGAATGGTGTCCCTTCCTTCCACAAGGGTTCATCCAACAACTTGCCACTCATCCAACACCCTCCCACGTCCTACCTCTCTTTCCCAAAGAAAGACCCCAGTAAAACGGAAAATACCCAACCGCTCCGCTGAGCCAAACCGGACAAGCCACCACCCGGAGAGCTGCGCCTGGGCGGACACCGTGGCGTCGATCTGTGGGCTTGTCCGAGCAGGAGGAGCATGGAGAGGCGGCTCTGGGAGAGTGAACGTCCGGGGAGGCTGGCTCTGTGATCCTCCGGCGTGGCACTCGTCAGAGAATAGCGGCACTGTCCCTACGGCCGCGGATTCCCTCACATGGCAAGCCGCCGTCGGCATTCTGCACACCGTCACCTTCGCCGCCCTGGTGGCCGCATTCATCACATCCCTGCTGCTCGCTTCATCCTAAGATGGTTGCTCTTCTTCTAATTATTCTAGCTAATGCTATTTCTGCTGTGTGTGTTGTGCGTGGCATGTAAAATCTGTGCGTGTGGACAACAACTTTTCTTTGGTCCCATGCAATTAAATGGTGTGTTAGATCAATATGCATAATCCCTCTATAAATTGATAAAACGGAAAAGCTAAATTCCTATCGGCAGGAATTTAGCGACAGGCACGTACGATTCGTACGTCGTCCGATTCCTATCGCGTGGTCGTGCTCGACTCCGCGAGAAAAAGAAAGGGCGGCCAATCTGTGCATGTGGACAACATCTTTTCTTTGGTCCCATGTAATTAAATGGTGTGTTAGATCGATCTGCATACTCCCACTATCAATTGATAAAACCGAAAAGCAAAATTCCTGCTGGCACAATTCGTACATCGTCCGATTCCCATCGCGTGGTTGCGCTCGACTCCGCGAGAAAAAGAAAGGGTGGTCGCGCTCGACTCCGCGAGAAAAAGAAAGGGCGGCCAATCTGTGTGTGTGGACAACAACTTTTGTTTGGTCCCATGTAATTAAATGGTGTGTTAGATCGATATGCATAGTCCCTCTATCAATTGATAAAACGGAAAAGCAAAATTCCTGCCGGCACGATTCATACGTCGTCCAATTCCCATCGCATGGTTGCGCTCGACTCCGCCAGAAAAAGAAAGGGTGGTCGCGGTCGACTCCGCGAGAAAAGGAAAGGGCGGCCAATCTGTGTGTGTGGAGTGTGGACAACAACTTTTCTTTGGTGCCATGTAATTAAATGGTGTGTTAGATCGATATGCATAGTCCCTCTATCAATTGATAAAACAGAAAAGCAAAATTCCTGCCGGCACGATTCGTACGTCGTCTGATTCCCATCGCGTAGTTGCGCTCGACTCCGCGGGAAAAAAAAAGTGGCTAGGACGGCATTCAAACCCCCGACCTCCTGCACGTGCACCACCCCAGTAACCAACTCGCCCAAATTTTGTTCTTGTCATAAGTGTCCAAACTATGGATGTATTGCATACTGGCTCTTTGTTCAAGATTTAAAATGTACGACTTGCTAACTTGATGGCGAATTTAGTGGGAGGAAATCCGGAGACTATGGCATTGACTGCCGTGATTGTTCTATGGATTGGGTCAGTCATTTATTTGGGTGCTAGATCTATTGGCACGCCCTTTTTTGTCAAATATGAGATTTGAACACACACCAAGCAGCTAATGTGAAACAGACACTAACCAGCTCAGCTAGACTATTATATGTGCAAAAGAATGCACATCATACTATTTGACCATTCCATGTTGCTTCCTTTTTCTTTTTTCTTTGAGCAGTTGATTAAATATACCCCGGTAACTTCTGTGAATAGCATGATAACTCACACATTGCAGACCCGATAACTTATTTACCACTGTACTAGTAACTTTGGCGATCGAAGGGAGGG
>NC_041393.1:13767901-13817268 GCF_002162155.2 Triticum dicoccoides
ATGAAATATCCCCTCGATATTTGTACATAAGCTATCATGGGGTAGATAAAACACCCCCTCGATAACTTTTGTGTGAATAGCATGGTAAGTCACACATCACATACCTGATAACTTACGTACCTGACCATGATAAAAAGTCACAGAGGAGTCTATTTATACATTCACACTTATAGTACATCATCATTTATGCAATGAAAAAAACATGAGAAAAATACCTTTCTTTTTGTCATCTGACAATGGTGAGAAAGAGTTTTAAAAGATTTTGTTTTCAAGTATTGAACAACAGCGTAGGTTGGTGTAATGGTTATTGGTCTTGGCATTAGGCGTATCCTTGCTATCTGACGCAGGTTCGGATCCCATGTGAATTACCAAGGTGTTTGTGTGTGAGTTATCTGGTTCGTGACATATAAATTATCATGCTCTTTACAACAACTTTTTTCCCAAAAAATAATAACTTTTTTTCTCTGGGACCAAAGTTACCGCAGTGTTTGTGAGTGAGTTGTCAGGTTCGTGACGTATATATTACCATGCTCTTTGTAGAGAGTTATTGGGGTATGTTACAAAAGAAATTCATGTGGTCAAAAACATTACCATAGTGTTTGTGCGTGAGTTATCTGAAATATAGCGTATGAATTACCATACTCTTTTTACAGATAAGGTATCGGGATATGTTAGAACAACATTTTTTTTCTTTGGGTCAATTGATGTGACGGCGGCCCGATCTTTCGATGAGAGTGGAGATAATTACCGATTTGGTGGATTTTGACCTTGACGATCCGGCTATACCGTACCCAACGATACGCCTCGACAATCGCTAAACCAATCTCCGATGGTTATTGACCTTGCCGTAGGCACGATCAACCTGAACAACGAGGTTCGAGTTCCTGCAAGCAACTGAAGAACCAGTAAGAACAAAAGTGAATTGTAACTGAAATTACGGATAATAACTTTCCTAAATCTAGTGATTGATTATTGACCTATCAAGGGCAGGTTGGTGTCTTAAAGTGGAGGAATTCTGTACCTAAGATAAGAAGTTTCATTTCATGCCTACCGTAGTTCCTATTTTATTGGGCATAGTCCCCCTTACCTACTCCCGAAAGTAGAAAATCAACATTTATGTCGTTCTTAATAAGAAAGAGATGCTCGGGTAGCAAAGTTGCCTACCATTATGTATTGTTTGAGCTTCTAACTTCCATTAGAAGAGTACACGAACTAGATGAAAAGTTAAGGTTCCACCGTGAATCTGACAAGGCGGTAATCCTATACGTCTTGTAGATGCGAAATTGTAGCGATGATTAAACAATACAATAAAACCCGAGTCTAAACCTTAATTTAGACTAGCTGTTTATTAAGAGGATCGGCTGCCGCGTGGTGTCCCCGAACGCTTGCCGTAGGAAGTCTGGACACTGCATGCACGACGTGGCAGTTGCTTGTGTTGATGAGACGCGTTGGCCTGCTGTGGTGTAATTAGTGCCCAACACGTTGGCCTGCTGTGGCCTTTGGACCCAACACGTTACTCCCCTTGGCCCATGTGGCCAAAATCAAATTGCCTAGCCCTTGTGGTGTTTGCATGCATGATAGATGGGATGGATGGTTCGGTGGAGTGCATGCATGGATGCACACATGCATGCATTTATACACACATCCATACGTATGAGTAGACATCCATGCATCCATGCATGCATTTCCTTTTTTCCTCGGTTTAGTTTAATTAGCGGACGCTCGTTCGTACGTTCGTTTTAACGAACGGTTTTCGTCGATTTGCCGCAGACAGCGAACATTCGTTCGTTAGCCTGTTCGTCGTTTTTTTCTTTTTTTCGGATTTTCCGCGATTATTTTCGCTCGTTTATCGGAATCAGGCGATTCTAGCGCCTAGAGTTTCGTCTCGAAACCCTGTTTCCGTTTAACCAACTCAAACAAGTTTTTGTTTCTGTAAAATTTGACTTAGATCCAGATTAGTAAACGAAGCTTGTTTCTTTCGCCATTTGATTTTCGTTGCTTCGTCTGATTTGATTCTTTTTGCAAACCGGAGTTCTTAAGTTGAACTTTCTGGTTAGATCTCTTATTTGAGTTTTACCTGTGCGTTAGATGAGTATTTATTGTTTGCTTGTTTGTTTGTTTGCGTTAGAGTACCTGGAATGCGCCGCTTGCAACTTCGAATCTCTAGGTTTCGTGGATCATCAGCAAGGCAAGTAACACTTTGATCATACCTCTTACTACCCAGTTTTATTGCATTAGATCAATCCTCAAACATTGCTTGAATAGGATCTAATTAAATTGTGGGTTGGGAAGTAGATGAGGTACTACCTATTACCTGTTTTATTATCAAACCCTTGGGAGTTACTTCTACGTTTGCTTATATTGCCATGCTATGCTAGTATACGTGGATTGGGTGAGTGTATCCATGACAGATGTGAGATTGTTAATTAATGGTTTATTTAAGGTGGCAACTTTAATACACATCTGGGTGGGTTGAGGCACCCGAGTATTTCAGTGATTGCCTGTTTTTCTTTATGGACCGCCACCCAGACTCAAAGGGATCATGAGATTATTCATGCTAGAAACTTCCATGTGCAGCCACAAGCTACTATGGGCTCTAGCATAGTTGATTAATTCGTGCGAACTCTTACGGTGGTAGACTAGAAGATGTAGGGGAAAGTAGGTGTAACGGTCTACCCGATCGTAAGGTGCTAGCGCTTCTGAAAGACTATGTCTCAGTCATCCGTTTCTCAAACACCCTGTAGTGCGAGAATCCCAACGGAGGAGATTGAGTCTTGTTGGGAAAAGTGCGCAAACCTCTGCAGAGTGTATAAACTAATCATGATTAGCCGTGTCCCCAGTTATGGACGTCTTGAGTATCTAGTACTTGGATTATCATGTGAATCTCATCATGTGACATTAATTAATTTTGTTGGGTTTTAATGATGATGTTTAATTGGGATTGAGTGGGTTTCTATGCTCTCAATGTTTAGCAACTACCATGATAGTTAAATAAAATGTATTCCTTTGCAGTAGTGAAAAATTGGCTTTGCGCAAAACTATAACCTTAGAGCTTTCCACCAGCCAAATATGCATATAGTGATAGGATTATTTGGTTCTTGTTCTCTATGTGTTACATTGCCAGCATATTCCATGTGCTGACCCGTTTTCGGGCTGCAACGTTCATGTTGCATACTTTTCAGACGACGAGTAAGGTGCCTTTAGGTCATGGTTCTATACTCAGTGATGCCGTTGGAGTTGATGGACTCACTTGTCTTCCAAGCCTTCCGCTGTTATCGTAATTAGATGGCCTTAAGCCATATTATTTGTAATAAGTTCTCTTTTGAGACATCGTTGTAATAAGTATGTGATTGCTACTCTGTTATAAATCCTTCAAGTACTGTGTGTGTCAGCATTACTGATCCAGGGATGACACTGAAGCACAGAGATCAGACTGTTTGAGGTCTGGTCGCTACAAGATGGTATCAGAGCACACGCTGACTGTAGGACACGACCACTAAGCTAAAGCCCTAGATCACTATACTCACTCTTCTCATTTCTGACTCCTCATCTTTTCTACTCTTTTAGGATGGCGGATGCAAGAAACAAGTTCACACAAACGGATGAAGATACACCCTTTGGACACCACCTAAAAGAAGTCACTAAGTATGTGAACATCGGAGTACCAAGCTTCACCGAGACCTACAACTCCACTTTACCCGAGGAGGACCACTGGATGATTCAAGTTCAAGTTCCAGGAAGGATGTTCGCACCAGTCACTGAGCCCATAGAGTTTTCCTTTGATGCACCAACCAAGAGTCTTGGAAAGAGTATGGCAGCCCACATCACCATGGGACGTATTGGAGAAGTTTACCGCAATGATCTCAAGGATACTATCTACCAGATTTGTGGGCGTCGAGATGAGCACTGGGAAATGATGAGCACCAAGAAGGATAGATCAGTCGCATCTTTTATCCAGGAGTTAAACCAACACATTCGACATCAGGAGAACCAGATGTGCGCAGGCATGATAGATATGAAGAAAGCGATGACAAGGATCACGGAACTAGAGGAAGAACTCAAGGCTACACATGAAGATTATGAGGAGGAAATTGTCGTACTAGTGGAGAAGAATGACGACCTGATTAAGAAGATCGAAATATTCATGGGAGACCCCACACCATTGGAAGAAGACGAAGAACCCAAGGAGATTCGCCTGGAAGACTACATCATCATCGACGACACCGACTCTGACCTGAGCGATGATGACTAGGAAGACGAAGCTGGAGTAGATATCATGGAGTCTGCAACCGAAGAATATTTCTAGTAGACCACCACATCAGTAGTAGTATTCCACCATGTAAATAGAGTAGTCCGAGCACTTTTGCGATAGTAGACCGCTTGTATGACTTAATTGATCGATTAAGTGAAATGTTTGTGTTTGTCTCATGTGCATATCGGTAGTGTTTTCTCATTAGACTCATTCTATTCGAATCTCTCCCCTCTAAACCCATCAGATGCCTCCAAGACATGACAATGAATTTGCATTTCCACCGGAGCTCACTCAGTTGATCCAGCAGTAGAATGCATTGATGCAGTTGCTAGTCCAGAATCAGAATCAGGGGAACAACAACAACAACAACCCACCACCACCACCACCTATTGATCACTTAACCCGTTTCCTTAGACTGAAGCCGCCGGTGTTCTCCAATAGCATCGAGCCTATAGTAGCACATGATTGGCTCCGCAAAATTGAAAGGGAGTTAACCACTACAGGATGTACTGACGCTGAGAAGGTGCATTTTGCCGCACTTGAGTTGGATGGACCAGCAGCATCATGGTGGGAGAATTACACTGTCACCTACCCTATAGCCACGGTGACATGGGACCAATTTCAACGGGCTTTCCCTACTGCCCATGTTTCAGCAGGAGCTATGGCCACGAAGAAGCGTGAGTTTTGCAACTTGCGCCAAGGAGGACGGACAGTTGGCCAATACGTGGATGACTTTAGTAAGTTAGCACGTTATGCCTCGGATGACGTTGCTACGGATGCAACTAAGCAGGAGAAGTTTCTGGAAGGACTGAATGATGAGTTGAGCATGCAGTTGATGGTAGCAACTTTCAACAACTACCAGGAACTGGTAGATTATGCTCTTATGGTTGAAGGGAAGCAGCAGCCGATTGATAACCGCAAGAGGAAGTATGGACAAGGGAAGTACAATTCAGGAGCTCAGCAGAAGCCACGCTTTACCCCGAAATCGGGAGGACATTTTCAGCATACCCATGGAGGAGGAAGTTCGCATAATCATAATGGCCCCTAGAACGGTAATGGGAATGGGGGAAGCAACGGACAGAACCGTACCAACCCATCAACCCCAGCCAAGAGAGACTTGAGCCAAGTCACTTGTTATAAGTGTCAGAAGACCGGACAGTATGCCAATGAATGTCCTGAAGCCCAGAATGGGAATGGCAATGGAAGCTCTGGGAAGAAGCCGAAACCTTTCAATATGGGACAGGTGAACCACATGAACGTGGAGGAGGTTGAAGCCCAGCCAGATGCAGTAATAGGTAAGTTTTTGGTTAAATCATTTACTGCAATCGTTCTTTTCGATACTGGTGCATCGCATTCATACATATTCGCCCAAGTTCGTCACCTTGGGGATCACCAGTACTTCTAGTGGAAAAGAAGGATCGATCGTCAAGGATGGTTTTTGATTATCGAGGATTGAGTGAAGTGACGATCAAGAATAAGTACCCACTGTCGATGATCAATGATTTGTTTGACCAATTGCAAGGAGCTAAGGTATTTTCCAAGGTCGATTTGCGATCAGGATACCACCAGTTGAAGATTCGAGAGCAGGACATACGTAAGAGAGCTTTTACCACAAGGTATGGGATGTATGAGTATACTGTTATGTCATTTGGTCTGACTAACGCACCTGCTTATTTTATGAACATGACGAATGATACATCTCAATCGTATCTACTTTTCCAAACACTTTTGCCCTTGCTTTGGACTCTAACTTGTATGATTTGAATGGAACTAACCCGGACTGACGCTGTTTTCAGCAGAATTGCCATGATGTTGTTTTATGTGCAGAAAATAAGAGTTCTCGGAATGACCTAAAACTCCACGGGACATCTTACAATAAATAATAAAAATCCTTGCCAAAGATGAAGACTAGGGGGCCCACACCCTTCTCACGAGGGTGGGGGGTGCCCCCCCCTAGGGCGTGCCACCCTACCTCGTGGGCCCCCTGGAGACCCCCTAACTCCAACTCCAACTCTATATACAGAGTTTCAATGAGAAAAAAATCAGAGAGAAGAAATCATCGCGTTTTACGATACGGAGCCGCCGCCAAGCCCTAAAACCTCTCAGGAGGGCTGATCTGGAGTCCGTTTGGGGCTCCCGAGAGGGGGATTCGTCGCTGTCGTCATCATCAACCATCCTCCATCACTAATTTCATGATGCTCACCGCCGTGCGTGAGTAATTCCATCATAGGCTTGCTGGACGGTGATGGATTGGATGACATTTATCATGTAATCGAGTTAGTTTTGTTAGGGTTTGATCCCTAGTATCCACTATGTTCTGAGATTGATGTTGCTATGACTTTGCTATGCTTAATGCTTGTCACTAGGGCCCGAGTGCCATGATTTCAGATCTGAACCTATTATGTTTTCATCAATAAATGAGAGTTCTAGATCCTATCTTGCAAGTCTATAGTCACCTATTATGTGGTATGATCCGTTAACCCCGAAGTGACAATAATCGGCATACTTACCGGTGATGACCGTAGTTTGAGGAGCTCATGTATTCACTATGTGCTAATGCTTTGTTCCGGTTCTCTATTAAAAGGAGGCCTTAATATCCCTTAGTTTCCAATAGGACCCCGCTGCCACAAGAGGGTAGGACAAAAGATGTCATGCAAGTTCTTTTCCATAAGCACGTATGACTATATTCAGAATACATGCCTATCTGGCGTAATTGGAGCTAGTTCTGTGTCACCCTATGTTATGACTGTTACATGATGAACCGCATCTGGCGTAATTATCCATCATTGATCCAATGCCTAAGAGCTTTCCATATATTGGTTTACGCTTATTTGCTTTCCCGTTGATATTGTTACAATCACTACAAAACAACAAAAACATTACTTTGCTTTCATTACTATTTTGTTCCGTTACCATCACTATCATATTACTTTGCTACTAAACACTTTTCTGCAGATACTAAGTTTCCACGTGTGGTTGAATCGACAACTCAGATGCTAATACTTGAGAATATTCTTTGGCTCCCCTTGTGTCGAATCAATAAATTTGGGTTGAATACTCTACCCTCGAAAGCTGTTGCGATCCCCCATACTTGTGGGTTATGAAGACTAATTTCTGGCGTCGTTGCCGGGGAGCATAGCTCTATTATTTGAGTCACATGGGATTTATATCTGCTAGACAATATGAGGAACTTTAGAGATCCAAAAAGCAAGATCTATCCATCAACTACGAGGGGAGGTAAGGAATGGCCATGTAGCTCTGCACTTGATTCACCTTCTGTTATGACTAAGCTTGCGACACCTACACCTGCTTCTGCTATTCGTTCTGATATGTCGCATGTTATTGATGATGCTACTTCTGCTATGCATGATACTTATGATGAAACTACCTCTATGCCTGATACTACTATGCCACTTAGTGATTTTCTAGAGGAACGACTTGCTAGGGCTAGAGAGATTGAAAATATTGAATCTGATTATGAAGATGAAAGTGATGATGAAGATTCACTTGTTATTCCTATGGGTTATTTATTTGATCAATATGCTTCTTTAGCTATTTTAGCTTGTAAAGATAGATATGAACTCAAAAGGTTATTAGCTAAATGGAATAAGCAATCTCCAAATGCTAGGATGAGACCTGACCCTGCTTTTGCTACTTCACCTATATGTGTTGCTGATAAGGATTATGAATTCTCTGTTGATCCCGATATAATTACTTTGGTTGAATCTGATCCTTTACATGGCTATGAATCTGAAACTATTGTAGCACAACTTACTAAATTAAGTGATATAGCCACCCTATTCACTAATGATGAGAGATCTCGCTACTTTTATATCCTTAAAATATTTCCGTTCTCATTAAAGGGTGATGCTTAGATATGGTTTAATTCTCTTGATCCTGGTTGTGTGCGTAGTCCCCGGGATATGATTTATTACTTCTCTGCTAAATATTTCCCTGCTCATAAGAAACAAGTTGCTTTAAAGGAAATATACAACTTTGTGCAAATTAAAGAAGAGAGTCTCCCACAAGCTTGGGGGAGGCTTCTCAAGTTACTTAACGCTTTGCCTGATCATCCTCTTAAGAAAAATGAAATACTTGATATCTTTTATAATGGACTAACCGATGCTTCCAGAGATTACCTGGATAGTTGTGCTAGTTCTCTTTTCAGGGAAAGAACACCGGATGAAGTTGAAATCTTATTGAATAATATGTTGACAAATTAAAATAATTGGGCACCTCCTGAGCCAGCTCCTGCTCCAATTAATGATCCTATTCCTAAACCAACTCCGAAGAAGAGAGGTATTCTATTTCTCAGTCCTGAAGATATGCAAGAGGCAAAGAAATCTATGAAAGAAAAAGGTATTAAAGCTGAAGATGTTAAGAATTTACCTCCTATTGAAGAAATACATGGTCTCAATTTACCGCCTCATGAGGAAATATATAAGCTTAATCGTTTATTTATTGAAGAACCTCCAGACCTCAATAACCCGACATAGGTAGTAAAGGTAAATTCTCTCTACAGATATGATAAAGCTGAAATCCCTCCTACTAAAATTGCTAGTCAATGCTTGGATGAGTTTGATAATTTTATGTTTAAGCAAGAAGACTTCAATGCTTATTTTGGTAGACAATTAAAACAAGATGCTGATATGATTAAATACTTGGGTGATTATATGGCTAATATTAGAGGTGAACATAAACTTGTTAGCAAACATGCTTCTATGGTTACCACTCAAGTAGAACAAGTACTTAAAGCACAAAAAGAATTGCTCAATGAGATGAATAGTAAGAAAAATGATTATGCTGTTAAAAGTGGCTACTAGAACTGGTAGAATGACTCAGGAACCTTTGTATCCTAAAGGCCACCCTAAGAGAATTGAGCAAGATTCCCAGAGAAATAATATTGATGCACCTAGTTCTTCTAAAAAGAAGAAAAAGAAAAATGATAGAATTGTGCAAACTTCTAGTGAACCTATTGCTGAACCACCTGATAATCCAAATGATATTTCTATTTCTGATGCTGAAACTCAATCTGGTAATGAACATGAACCTAGTGAAAATGTTAATGATGATGTTCATAATAATGCTCAACCAAGTAATGATAATGATGTAGAAATTGAAACTGTTGTTGATCTTGATAACCCACAATCAAAGAATCAATGTTATGATAAGAAAGACTTTGTTGCTAGGAAACACGGTAAATAAAGAGAGCCTTGGGTCAAGAAACCCATGCCTTTTCCTCCCAAACCATCCAAGAAAAAGGATGATGAGGATTTTGGAGCTTTGCTGAAATGATTAGACCTATATTTTTACGTATGTGATTAACTGATATACTCAAAACCAATCCTTATGCTAAGTACATGAAAGATATTATTAAAAATAAAAGAAAGATATCGGAAGCTTAAATTTCTACCATGCTTGCTAATTATACTTTCAAGGGTGGAATACCAAAGAAACATGGAGATCCAGCAGTACCTAATATACCATGCTCCATTAAAAGAAACTATGTTAAAACTGCTTTATGTGATCTTGGAGCCGGTGTTAGTGTTATGCCTCTCTCTTTATATCGTAGACTTGATTTTAGTAAGTTGACACCTACTGAAATATCTTTGCAAATGGCTGATAAATCAACTGCTATACATGTCGGTATTTGTGAGGATGTGCCTGTTGTGGTTGCAAACATTACTATTTTAACGGACTTTGTTATTCTTGATATTCCCGAGGACGATACTATGTGTATTATTCTTGGAAGACCTTTTCTAAATATTGCAGGGGCTGTTATTGATTGCAACAAAGGCAATGTCACTTTTCATGTTAATGGTAAGGAGCATACGGTACACTTTCCGAGGAAACAACCTCAAGTTCATAGTATCAATTCTATCGGAAAAATTCCATCGATTATATTTCGAGGTTTCGAATTTCCTCTCCCTACTATTAAGAAGAAATATGATATACTTATTATTGGGGATGTGCATATCCCCGTTGAGGTAACCTAGTGTTATTCGAAATTTCTCTGATTTCACATTAATCGGAATGAGTTTGTTAACAAGACTTGTTCAACCTTGTTAGTGGATTCCTTTTGACGAGCATGAGATGTATGAAACTATAAGCACAACCTTCTGTACCCCACATTTACTTTCTGTTATTTAGTTGAAATAAATTAAAAATAAATAATTTTCTGTCTGTTATCTGATTATCCGTGCAATATAAAAATACCTCGAAAATAAAAGTTCTCCAAATACCCTGAAAATTAAATATGATTTTTTATAGAATATTTGAGGATTTATAGAACAAAGAACACACCAGGGGGGCCAACCACCTTGCCATGAGGGTGGAGGGCGCGCCCCCTGCCTCGTGGGCCCATGGTGGCCCTCCTCCACTTATTCTTTTAGCCACACACTTCATCTTCCTCCCCCAAACACGAAAAACCAACTCAAACCCGAGTCCAAGCTCGTTTTGCTGCCATTTTCGATCTCCTTGCTCAAAGCACCTCTCACAAAACTGCTTGGGTAGATTGTTCCTTGGTATGCGACTCCTCCATTGGTCCAATTAGTTTTTTTAGTGCTTTATTCATTGCAATTTTTTGCTGCTTAGGTGACCCTGTTCTTGAGCATGCATGTCAAATTTATATGGTCAAAAGTAGTTTTGATGCATGATATAGGATCTAGGCACTTGTAGGAGTAGTTGCTATCCATATTATTGAGTTTGGTTTACTTTTATTTTGAAGTTACTAAAAATTTCAAAATTGTTCAGAAAATGATGACGAGATTATTGAGGGGCTCATCAAGCCAAAGCTCGAAGGAAAAGGCACCGAACCTAAGTATAATTTGCCACGCACCGCGGAGGTTCGGGCATGTGAATGGCCCTCCGAGGATTTCTTGAGAGCAGCCGGGATTTATGAAGATTTTCATGAGTTGGCTCATAATGCAGGCCTCACCGCTTTCCTCCATGACAAATGCGATCATATCTCTTACTCACAAATACCTTTGTGCAAAACTTTCATTTTCACTACTAGGAAAAGGTCTACTAATGGCGCACCAGTTTTGCCTACTAATGGCGCATCACTGGTGCGCCATTAGTATCACGCCACTAGTATTTATTACTAATGGCGCACCACCTAGTGCGCCATTAGTATATAACACCATGCGCCATTAGTATGCCTCCCAGGGCCATATTTAACCATGTGCTTTGGCACACTAATGGCGCACTGCGGATGGATGCGCCATTAGTATACTTGGCATATTAATGGCGCACTCTGTAGTGATCCGCAATTAGTATGAATATTAGGTTATTTTTACTTTTCTGATTTTTGCACAGGTTACAAAATATATTATTTGACAGAATATAGACAGTAGCACACAGCAACAACAGATTCATCAAATACAATAGAAGATTAGTCTCCGAATACAATTCATCATATTAGTCTCCGAATTCAAAAGACCGAACAAAGATAAAACATTACAAGTCTCGAGACCGCGAGTATCGAGTTTGTCGGAAATAATACTAATCCTAACAAGTCCTACTAATCATCATCATACAACTTCTACTCGTTATTCATAACAAGTCATACGATCATCATCTTGATAGTCATCGAACCAACCCTAGTTAATTGTTCTTAGCACATGATCATCAGTATTAGGCAGGACCTAAATACCCTATTTAAGCTAAAATAGCATAAAACAATATAGACCCTGACTCTCCATTATGGAGAATGGAGAACATCCTATCTCCAATTCTTGCGCTTCGCTTCCTTTTGCTTCCAAGAAGCTCCTTACGACTGTCCATACATTTTTTCCATCCTTTGATTTTCATGTCTCCACTTCTTTTAGAAATCTCGTATGGACAGTTGAGATTCGTAGGATGACCTGGCTGTATGTTCAAAACATTAAGACTACCTTTCTGATACATCATATGAGTCACACAATTCTCTGGGATTATCTGTTGAAAAACATAGTAATAACTTCATAGTTAGAAATGATGTACTAGTTTTAGAAGTATGCAAAAGATGCACGGATGTCGTAATAGTAAAAATCTTACAAGGGTATCTCCATGGTAGTTACCGTAGTTGAACACATGCAGTAGTGGCACATATTTACGATAATGTTGAGGAGTTTGATTGTGGATATTGTAATTCTCCATGTCAGTACAAAATCCGACCAGATGATTTTTCTCCTTGTAAGTTGTTAATTTGGAGCCATCGGTGTAGTGGGTTTTGTCTACAATCTCCCGCACATTCTTTGAACAATAAAAATAAGCTGTCAATGGAAATAAGCTGTCAACTATTTTGAAATAAACAATATAAATTAGCTAATAACTATGTTTGAGAAACTCACATAGCGGTAGAACTGGAGGCGTATCAACAAGGACCCAAATGTCCATATTGTCTTGGTTGATGTCAGAATTACCAAGATCCATGGTGATAAGCATACCCTCATCAAAACCATACATCTTGCAAAATGCTTCCCAATTTTTGCAACCAAAATGGGTTACGCTCTCAGAATTATATAGATTTACTTCAAAGTCCACATCGTGATGAGTCCTTAGGTGAATTTTCTTTGTTTCAGAAATTTCATGGTCTTCAAAATCCATCCTCTCCAAGACATAGCATCTTGCATGGCATGGGATAAGCTATACTCGAATTGTAAAAGATGAAAATTACACGTTGAAATAGTTGAACTCATGCTTAATTATGAAAATAACACTTATCGTCATTGTGTACCGTTTCAACTTCGAAGGTCTCCTCAAGCTTAATGCTGAAGCGCCGATCATCGTCCAGGTGAGGCATGTCGCAGAGATCTCGATCGTCGTGGCACCAGTCACACTCCCCCGGGAGACTTTCATCGTCCGATGATGATGATGACATATCCTACGTTCATAATTCAAAACTACATCATTTAGGGTTTGTCGACACCGAGGCATCCTAAAAGCTAAGCTTTATCATTTAGGGTTTGTCGACGCTGAGGCACCCTAAAAGCCTAAGCTTTCATCATTTAGGTTCTTATCGACACCGAGGCACCCTAAAAGCCAAGGTTTTATCATTTACGGTTTGTCGACGTCGAGGCACCCTAAAAGCCTAAGCTTTCATCATTTAGGTTTTGTCGACGCCGAGGCACCCTAAAAGCCTAAGCGTACATCATTTAGGTTCTCATCGACACCGAGGCACCCTATAGAAGCCAAGTTAAGTTTTCATCATTTAGGGTTTATCGATGCCGAGGCACCCTAGGTTGGGCCTAATCACTTGGCACTAATCACTTGGCTCTATTGCCACCTATGTTGGGTTTATCATCTAGGTTTTATCGATGCTAACGAGAATTCTAAGTTGGGCCTAATCACTTGGCCCTATTGCCACCTATGGTTTAATGCAGCAAGAATGGCGGGGCAGTTGATCCTACTTAACTAAGTACTAAGATACCCCGGCCCATGCATTTGTCGCAAGTACCCCATATGTCCTATTTTTAGCAAGTCATGCTAAAATTCACGGAAAATTTCAGCATGACCTTGCTGAAAATAGGACATACGGAGTACCCGAATTTGCCAGAACGGAAGTTAATCGACATTCCGGCAAACTCAAGGGCCTGTCAGGGTACAGCAGCATCACAAGTTGACAAAATTCCCAAGTAGTACAGCAGTAGCATCACAAGTAGTACCAATGAACATATAGTCCAGCAAGTTGAAAAAGCTGAAGTTCTTAGCATGAAGAATCACACAACACAACACCTACATTATGATGATACATTTGGAGATTGCACATACAGTTTTCACATAAGCATAATTGTTTTGGAGATTGCACATACAGTTTTTGACAGCACAACACCTATGACAGCACATACAATTTTCGTTACTGCTCCCAAATGAAATGACACTTTGACATGGCTGCAATTTTTAGTGTCTACTTATCTGCAATTTTTCAGTGTTTCCTGAGGAGAAATAGGTTTCAAACTTCAGCTTGCTTTGTATAAGGAGACTAAAAAACTATCTAAGGAGTTCTTCAAGTTCAAGTTACAGCATGCATGACATTTCCCCACACAATGCTTGTTGTAAATAATTACTGAAAGTAAACACTTTTTTTATCTTATCTTACTTACAACAGAATGCCTATCTTTCTGGTTTTCCAATTCCTTTTGTTTCATTTTCAACATTGCTCTATTTGTAATTAATAGCACTGTTCAAGAAATCTGTATATGCAATCTACAGAGATCCCCCTCCTGACTTTTAGACTGATTTTCCATCAAAATTGAAAATAGTTACACTAAGTTTCAAAATAAAAAATACAGTTCTCAGTTTTACAAACTGAAAATTACACTAAAACTGAAACTTTAACTGACTTTTAGACTGAATTTTTACTCCAAGAGTTTTTATATTCAGATCACTTTAACTGAATTTTACATTGAGTTTTAGATTGAATTTTAAACTTTCTTGCAATATAAGCTTGCCATACACTTTATATTTAGATCAGGAGCCAAGCTCTAAAATTGAATTTTTAACTGAATTTTTACAACTGCATCTGTTTCAATTTGAGTTTCAGATAAAGTTTATATTCAGATCAGGAGACTGACTTTTAAACTGACTTTATATTCAGTTTTAGATAAGGAATCAGAGAATCTACAGCGAGGGTCAGCCGGCGCGGTGAGCATGAGCCCATATGCACAAACGGTGACTAAACAAGGAGAAAAACAGGGAATCGATGGAGACGCTCACCACGGAGCTGGGGAAGGAGACAGCGAGGCCGAGGGTGGTCGGGGCAGCGTGGATCAATGCCGAGAAGCAGTGGTTGGCGATGAGGAAGAAGAGGTCGATGCGTTCGATCCTTGTTGACCCGGCTCCAATCCGTGGACGTAGGCGATGAAGGTGATGATGGTGTTGCTCCTGGCGCAGCTCCTAGGCACGACGACGGAGGACGGGGCGGTCGGTGGCCGCGGTGACGCGCGGCGGCAGCGCTCGGGGTGGAGGGAAGGAGCGGGGCAGGCCATTAGCGGCGAGGACCGAGAGGGCGATTGAGGAGTGGAGGGAAGGAGCGGGGCAGGCTGTCGGCGGCGAGGACCGAGACGGCGAGGCGGGGCGCGGGAGTTGTCGCGACTAGGGGGAATGAATCTGGCGAGGGGGGAGTGAATCTGGCGAGCGGGAGGGACGAAGGGATCGGGCGACTAAGGGGGAAGATTACTAATGGCGCACCCCCTGGTGGTGCGCCATTAGTATGTTTTTTTATAGCAATGGCGCACCCCCGAGACGGTGCGCCACTAGTATTCTTTTTTTAGAAAGCAATGGCGCACCAGCCAGCCGTGCGCCATAAGTAAGATTTTTTTTAATTATTTTGTTGCATCTAATAATTTAATAGAAAATTAATATGAATATGAATATGAAAATGAGTATGAATATGAAACAGTAATAAATTTTTATAAAAACAGTAATAATTTTTTAAAAATATCATCAAATTTGTTATTTGAAAATATTTATGAATCGAAAAAATATCATCAAATTTATTATTTGAAAATATCATCAAATTTGTTATTTGAAAATGTAAACAAATTTGTTTTTTTTGGATTTTTAGTTGCATTCATTTGTGTCGGTGGAGCGGGGGAGGGTGCGATGTGTCGTCAGCGGCGGTGGAGCGGGGGAGGGTGCGGGGGGTCATCTGAGGATCGAGTGTCCTCATGAATATTCAATATTTTTTCATATGGAATATGAAAAAATATCATCAAATTTGAAAAAATATTCATGAATTCAAAAAGTGCCCATGAAATTTAAAAATATTCATGATATCAAAAAGTAAAAAAAGTGCCCATTACTAGTTTAAACTAGTAATGGCGCACTATACAACGGTGCGCCATTAGTAGCTTTGCAAAAAAGTAAAAAAAATACAGTAGTGGCGCACTCTATGGCTGGTGCGCCATTAGTAGTTCTAACTACTAATGGCGCACTCTGCCCGGATGCGCCATTAGTATGTTTGAAAAAATGAAATAAAAACATTTTGTTACTAGTGGCGCACCGTGTGCCTGGTGCGCCATTAGTGTCTTCCACACTAATGGCGCACCAACACATGGTGCGCCATTAGTATATAGTAATGGCGCACCACATGTCTGGTGCGCCATTAGTGTCAATTCCATCTATAGCCCTTTTCCTAGTAGTGTTTCGTTCTAGGAACTCACCACCTACGGTGGAATTTCATTTATATGATGAGCATAAGGAGATGTCACTTTATGATTTTTGTCGAATTTGTTTAGTCCCTTTTGGGGGCTAGACAGAAGAACCACATCATGATGATGTGGAGGGATTTATTAATACTATCACTATAGGGGAAACTAGGAAGGTTTCCGATGCACGAATCACTAGCATACACTTTCTTGTTTTACATTACTTTGCATTATTTGCTAGTCACTGCTTAATTGGACGCAGAAACTGTGGAAACCTTAGTATTCCCGATATTATTATTTTGCTCCAATGTTTATACAGTGATAACACTTTTAGTATGGGCAGCATTATTGCTAGACGGTTAAGTATGAACCGTACTAAGGGTCCCATCTTTGGAGGCATCTATGCTACACGCCTAGCTGCACATTTTAACATTCCTATTAGGCATGCCGAGAAGGAAGAAAAAGTGTTGCCTCGTGTTTATTTAGATTATAAAAGTATGGTGGCACATGATTTTATTGTTAAGAATAGGGCAGGATAGCTTAAATATCAATTGTTCTTTAATAAACATCATCCTAAGACCATTACCTTGCCTGCTCCTGCTTTGTTTGATTTGACTATAGGCAAGTACCTTGTTCCGTTGACGGCTATCCACGCCTACCGTAACCCTGCACCAGCCGAGGAGCCAGAACCGTAACCGCAATTTGATCCTTCACGACAGTCTAACTATCAGTGGGATCCGGAGATGATTGCCAGCCAGTGGCAATCGGAGCATTCTTCTTCCTCATCACAGTATGACCCCAACAACTATTATTATGGATATCAGCTAGGCCAGCCGTGGCCATAGATGAACTTAGTCCAAAAGCCTAAGCTTGGGGGAGTACGTATTTCTCACCGACATTACATTTATGTTCACACACACTCATTGCCAGATGTCGGTGCTCATACTTTTTCATTGTATCATTCATGCTAGTTTATTTTCTTTTATGATTTATTCTTGTGTGTTTGTTAAACCTTAAGTAAAACCAAAAAAATTAGTTGTAGCTTCTAATTAATTTACTTTCCATGCTTGTAGTAGTAATTAAAAAGAAAACCCAAAAATATTTCCTGTGCTTCTTTTGCTTGTTGGGAGCTTTCTCGTGTAAATAGTTTTATTTCTTTTCTTTTCTTTGGGGGTCAGTAGGAGAAGACCATGATTAAATTATTGAAGTGGCTCTTATATGCATTATTGTTTATCTGACAAAACAGCCCATATTGTCTTGTCTTCTCCTGTTTATTGAATGCTCGCAGATTTCAGCTTAGTCCAATGCACGTGCACTCTTATTATTATTCACATTGTTCAGTCGTGCAAGTGAAAGGAAATTATGATGATATATGATGGACTGACTGAGATGAGAAAAGCCGGTATGAACTCGACCTCTTTTGTTTTTGTAGATATGATGAGTTCATCGTTCTTGATTCAGCTTGTTATGAATAAACATGTTTGCAATGACAATTAGAGATAATAGTTGCTTTTGCCATGCTTGATTAGCTATGAGTTATAATGATTTACCTTGTGTGCCAACATGCTATTAAAATGGTTATGATGTGGTACGATAGGGTGGTATCCTCCTCTGAATGATTTAAGTGACTTGACTTGGCACATGTTCACGCATGTAGTTGAAACAAATCAACATAGCCTTCACGATATTTATTTTCATGGTGGATTATATCCTACTCATGCTTGCATCGAATGTTCATTAATTTTAATGCATGTACATGGCTGTTGTCGCTCTCTAGGCTTCCCAGTCTTTTGCTAGCCTTCACCTATACTAAGCGGGAATACTGCTTGTGCATCCAAACTCCTTAAACCCAAAAGTTATTCCACATGAGTCCACTATACCTTCCTATATGCGGTATCTATCTACCGTTCCAAGTAAATTCGTATGTGCCAAACTCTAAACCTTCAAATAATCATCCTGTTTTGTATGCTCGAATAGCTCACGTATCAACTAGGGCTGTCTGTATCTTCCATGTTAGGCGGGTTATTCTCAAGAGGAGTGGACTCCGCTCCTCACTCACGAGATAAAGGGCTGGTCAGCGGGATGTCCAGTCCCATGCTTTATGCAAACTAAATCAAAATAATTGCAAACAAAACTCCCCCTAGGACCTGATATATGTTGGAGGCACTCGTTGTTTGGAGCAAGCCATGGATTGATGTTTGTTGGTGGAGGGGGAGTATAAACTTTACCATTCTGTTTGGGAACAGCCTATAATGTGTGTAGCATGGAAGATATCGCCATCTCTTGGTTGTTATGTTGACAATGAAAGTATACGCTCAAAATATTATTCACCTCTATTTAAAAACCGAGCTCTGGCACCTCTACAAATCCCTGCTTCCCTCTGCGAAGGGCCTATCCATTTACTTTTATGTTGAGTCATCACCCTCTTATTAAAATGCACCAGCTAGAGAGCACAATTGTCATTTGCATTCATTACTATTAATTTATATTGGGTGTCACTATGATTGGATATCTTTTACCATGAATTACAATATCTAGTCAGTCCTTGATCTTTAAAGGTTCTCTGCATTTATGTTTTGCGGTCTCAGAAAGGGCTAGCGAGATACCATCTTGTTATATCATATTATGATTGTTTTGACAAAGTGTTGTCATCCGAGTTTTATTATTATGACTTGCTAGTTGATTATGCTATTGATATGAGTAAACATGAGACTTGAGAATTATTGCAAATATGGTTAGTTATAATCTTTGCTGAAAACTTGAATGCTAGCTTGACATATTTACAACAACAAGAGCAAACAGAGTTTCTAAAAGTTTTTTTATTTCTTTCAGTTTGTCAACTGAATTTCTTGAGGAGAAGCAAGGTTTTAAGCTTGGGGGAGTTC
Source organism: Triticum dicoccoides (assembly GCF_002162155.2). Classification (NCBI taxonomy): domain Eukaryota; kingdom Viridiplantae; phylum Streptophyta; class Magnoliopsida; order Poales; family Poaceae; genus Triticum; species Triticum dicoccoides. The sequence goes on from NC_041393.1 coordinate 13,787,170, forward strand.
ATACGTCTCCGTCGTATCCACTTTTCTAAACACTTTTGTCCTTGTTTTGGACTCTAACTTGTATGATTTGAATGGAACTAACCCGGACTGACGCTGTTTTCAGCAGAATTGCCATGATGTTGATTTATGTGCAGAAAACAAAAGATCTCGGAATGACCTGAAACTCCATGGGATATCTTACAATAAATAATAAAAAATCCTCGTCAAATATGAAGACTAGGGGCACACACCCTTCTCACGAGGGTGGGGGGCGCCCCCCCGCCCTAGGGCGCGCCCCCCTACCTCGCGGGCCCCCTGGAGACCCCCCGACTCCAACTCCAACTCTATATATTGAGTTTCAATGAGAAAAAAATCAGAGAGAAGAAGTCATCGCGTTTTACGATACGGAGCCGCCGCCAAGCCCTAAAACCTCTCGGGAGGGCTGATCTGGAGTCCGTTCGGGGCTCTGGAGAGGGGGATTCGTCGCCGTCATCATCATCAACCATCCTCCATCACCAACTTCATGATCATCACCGCCGTGCATGAGTAATTCCATTGTAGGCTTGCTGGACGGTGATGGGTTGGATGTGATTTATCATGTAATCGAGTTAGTTTTGTTAGGGTTTGATCCCTAGTATCCACTATGTTTTGAGATTGATGTTGCTATGACTTTGCTATGCTTAATGCTTGTCAATAGGGCCCGAGTGCCATGATTTCAGATCTGAACCTATTATGTTTTCATCAATATATGAGAGTTCTAGTTCCTATCTTGCAAGTCTATAGTCACCTATTATGTGTTATGATCCGTTAACTGCAAAGTGACAATAATCGGGATACTTATCAGTGATGACCGTAGTTTGAGGAGTTCATGTATTCACTTTGTGCTAATGCTTTGTTCCGGTTCTCTATCAGAAGGAGGCCTTAATATCCCTTAGTTTCCAATAGGACCCCGCTGCCATGGGAGGGTATGAAAAAAGATGTCATGCAAGTTCTTTTCCATAAGCATGTATGACTTTATTCAGAATACATGCCTACATTACATTGACGAATTGGAGCTAGTTCTGTGTCACCCTATGTTATGACTATTACATGATGAACCGCATCCGGCGTAATTATCCATCATTGATCCAATGCCTACGAGCTTTCCATATACTGGTTTACGCTTATTTGCTTTCCCGTTGCTATTGTTACAATCACCACAAAACAACAAAAACATTACTTTGCTTTCATTACTCTTTTGTTACCGTTACCATCACTATCATATTACTTTGCTACTAAACACTTTAATGTAGATACTAAGTTTCCAGGTGCGGTTGAATTGACAACTCAGCTGCTAATACTTGAGAATATTGTTTGGCTCCCCTTGTGTCGAATCAATAAATTTGGGTTGAATACTCTACCATCGAAAGCTGTTGCGATCCCCTATACTTGTGGGTTATCAAGACTAATTTCAAGAACATAAAGAACATTTGCATTTGGTACTTGGTAAGCTCAGAGAACATCAGTTATACGCCAAGTTCAGCAAATTTGAGTTTTGGTTAAAGGAAGTTGGATTCCTCGGACATGTTATATCCGGAGAAGGAATAGCAGTAGATCCCACCAAAGTTGTCACTGTGACAAATTGGGAAGCTCCAACAACAGTTGGAGAGATCCGAAGTTTTCTGGGACTCGCAGGATACTACCGGAGATTCATTGAAAATTTCTCGAAGATTGCAAAACCTATGATGGAGTTGTTGAAGAAGGATACCAAGTTCAATTGGACTAAGGAATGTGAGGCCAATTTCCAGGAGTTGAAGAAACGTTTGGTTACCTCGCCAGTGTTGATTCTGCCAGATCAGCGCAAGGATTATGAGGTGTATTGCGACACTTCATGTCAAGGACTTGGAGCAGTGATTATGCATTAGGGAAGAGTTGTTTCGTATGCTTCACGATAGCTTAAGCCCCATGAGTTGAATTATGCTACACATGATTTGGAGTTAGCAGCCGTAGTGCACGCATTGAAGACTTGGAGACATTTTCTCATTAGAAACCATTGTGAGGTGTACACGGATCACAAGAGTTTGAAGTACATCTTCACGCAGAAGGAGTTGAATGTCAGGCAAAGAAGATGGTTGGAGCTCATCAAGGATTATCATATGAGATTACATTATCATCCCGGAAAGGCTAACGTAATAGACGATGCATTGAGCCGCAAGAGCCATGTCAACACCCTGATGACCGGAGAGTTACTGAGGGAGTCCTGGATTAGGGGATGTCCGGATGGCCGGACTATACCTTCAGCCGGACTCCTGGACTATCAAGATACAAGATTGAAGACTTTGTCCCATGTCCGGAAAGGACTTTCCTTGGCGTGGAAGGCAAGCTTGGCGATACGGATATGCAGATCTCCTACCATTGTAACCGACTTTGTGTAACCCTAACCCTCTCCGGTGTCTATATAAACCAGAGGGTTTTAGTCCGTAGGACAAGAGAGACAACAACAATCATACCATAGGCTAGCTTCTAGGGTTTAGCCTCTCCGATTTCGTGGTAGATCTACTCTTGAACTACCCATATCATCAATATTAATCAAGCAGGACGTAGGGTTTTACCTCCATTGAGAGGGCCCGAACCTGGGTAAAACTTCGTGTCCCTTCCCTCCTGTTACCATCCGGCCTAGACGCACAGTTCGGGACCCCCTACCCGAGATCCGCCGGTTCTGACACCGACATTGGTGCTTTCATTGAGAGTTCCTCTGTGTCATCGCCGTCAGGCTTGATGGCTCCTACGATCATCAATGGCGATGCAGTCCAGGGTGAGACCTTCCTCCCCGGACAGATCTTCGTCTTCGGTGGCTTCGCACTGCGGGCCAATTCACTTGGACATCTGGAGCAGATCGAAAGCTATGCCCCTAGCCGTCAGGTTAGATTTGGAAGTTTAAACTACACGACTGACATCCGGGAGGACATGATCTTCGACGGATTCGAGCCACTGCCGAGCGCGCCGCACTGTCACGACGAGCATGATCTAGCTCTGCCGCCGAACAGTGCCCTGGAGGCCACACCCGCATCGGCTTCGACCCTTAATTCGGAGCCAACTGCGCCGATCGAGGATGGGTGGTTGGACGCCGCCTCGGGGGCTGCGATCCCCACGGCGATCGAGCCGAACACCAGCTGCGCACTCTGCGAGACTCATGACTCCAAGGAGCCGGACTCATCTCCGGACTCCGAACCCTCCGCGCCCCTGCCGATCGAATCCGATTGGGCGCCGATCATGGAGTTTACTGCCGTGGACATCTTTCAGCACTCGCCTTTCGGCGATATTCTGAAGACACTAAAGTCTCTCTCTTTAATAGGAGAGCCCTGGCCGGACTACGGTCAGCAAGGTTGGGGCACGGATGATGAAGAAATTCAAAGCCCACCCACCACCCACTTTGTAGCCACTGTCGACGATTTAACCGACATGCTCGACTTCGACTCCGAAGACATCGATGGTATGGACGCCGATGAAGGAGACGATGAAGAACCGGCGCCCATCAGGCCCTGGAAAGCCACCTCGTCATATGACATATACATGATGGACACCCCAAAAGAAGGAGATGGTGATGGAACAGTGGAGGATGACCCCTCCAAGAAACAGCCTAAGCGCCGGCGTCAGCGGCGCCGCTCAAAATCCCGCCAAAACAAGTACGGTGATTCCAGCATGGGAGATAATAATACTCCAGAAAGTGCCGAAGAAAACCCCCTCCAGCAAGATTTAGCACAGGAGTATGGAGAAACCAGCCCTCATGAGAGAGCGGCTGACAGAGAGGTCGAGGACGATAATTATATGCCTCCCTCCGAAGACGAGGCAAGCCTCGACAACGACGAATTCGTCGTGCCAGAGGATCCCGTCGAGCAAGAGCGTTTTCAACGCAGGCTTATGGCCACGGCAAGAAGCCTCAAGAAAAAACAGCAACAACTTAGAGCTGATCAAGATTTGCTAGTCGACAGATGGACCGAAGTCCTTGCGGCCGAAGAGCATAAACTCGAACGCCCCTCCAAGAGCTACCCAAAACGCAGGTTGCTACCCTGATTGGAGGAGGAAGCACTCGATGCGGCTGACCAGCCAACTTGTGGCCGCGACAGAGAGGCCTCTCGGCCCTCCACTCAAGCCGCACCCCGTACCAAGGCACGGGAATATGCACCGGACTTACGAGATATGTTGGAGGACAAGGCAAGGCAAACAAGATTGATCTACGGATCGCGTGGGCGCCCCACGGCTCGAGACGGTAACCGTCACGCCGGCCACAAATTCGGCAGGGCCGAACACAGTAGACAAAGCTCATTGGAGCTACGTCATGATATAGCCCAGTACAGAGGCGCCGCACACCCACTATGCTTCATAGACGAAATAATGGATCATCAAATCCCCGAGGGTTTCAAACCCGTAAATATCGAATCATATGATGGCACAACAGACCCTGCGGTATGGATCGAGGATTATGTCCTTCATATCCACATGGCCCGCGGCGATGATGTCGGGACCCCGATCCTAAGTCACACCGATCTAGCATGTAACACTTCATATCACTTTGCGGCCTCACGCACGGTATTCCCACGGGTGCCACCTTACCTGGCCCGGGAACATTTGCGCCTTTTGGCTCATGTATATGATAGAGTCGCTAGCATCCATATGACAGAGAACCCGGGCCGACATGACTAGTCGTGAACCCAAAATAGCACTAACTTACAGGGACAGGCATACATGAATCAACCTCGAGCATGTCGGTCAACAACGTATGAATCCGGGCTGTAGCACTGGGCTAACAGGACTCCGGGAACCCGGGCTGTAGTAGGCTAGGCAGGACTCTGGATGTCACCGCGTAACATTTCCCCGAAGGGACAGACACAGGAACGAAGTCAATCACATGCCGGCCAGTCAAGTGTTCCAGAGCAGTAGTGCTGGGCTAGCAGGACTCCGGTGAACCGGGCTGTAGCGGACTACTATGGCACATGGAAGCACAAGGCTACATTTCCCCGTAAGAGAGGCTATCAGAGGTAAACAACTAGGTTGTCGGATCCCACACATAGCAATACACGTTACACATGCGCATAACATGCAAGTATGTGCTGTACATCATGGCATCACAACATAACTCAAACTCATAGATAAAGGCCCAGAAGAGCCACATAGCATTCAATACAAACAGGGGTCTCATGACCCATCATTCAGAGCATACAAGCAACAGAAGCATTACATGTCTGAGTACAGACAACTACAAAAGGAAAAGACTAAGAACACTGACTAAACACGACCCTCCCAAGGGTACAAGATCGTAGCTGGGATACAAGCTACTCGTCGAAGTCACTAGCATAACCAACTGCAAAACATAAATAAGCAAACGTGAGTACAAAGGTACTCAGCAAGTGTTACATAGGAACTATCTACATATGCAACATTATCAACAAAGGGGGTGGTGGGGTTAACAGCAGCAAGCCAGCTTTGACTCAGTGGCTAGCCTATAGTACGAGTATCAGAAAATTCTTTGAGGTGAGAAGACGCACACGAGTCCACATATTCACCATATCAATACTCCACTATGGATCCGTTCCCGTCTCCCTACGAGAAGGCCATTCATAGCACTCATGCTTATCTTGTGGATTTTAGAGTATCCACTTCAAGTTGTCTATGTACTACATAAGTTCTCCAAGTTCCCATATCCGAGGAAAACGGCTATTCGAATAGATGATATTGACCCTGCAGGGGTGTACTTCGTCACACACGCTCTCGCCACTTATATCCCTTTACACATCATGTACCTTGGCAACCTTCAAGCGGATGCCGGGCGAGGGTGTCGGCCACGACCTGACTAACCACAGAAGTCTCTCATCCAGGTTTATCGCCTATTCGGGTTCCATCCGCAAGGAGATCCGGCCGGGGTGTCGCTCACGGCCCCAAACAATGTGTGCAGGGTTCCCAAGCCCACCATCCGGGTGCAACTTGGTACACCGTGCCACGGTGCCTAGTCTGTCCTAAGCCCGTCCCGTCGGACACCACCTGGTAGACAAGTAGCACTACCTACAAACGCCAGAAACTAGTTGCAACTCCTGGACAGAGATCAAGCGGATTAATAAGCCGAGAGGGGCCGGATAACCGGAACCCAATGTGTGGTAGTAACTGGACTTGGATAACATACTCAGTGCTTAAGGACGGTTCCAATGAGACAACCCACCATGTACTCCTACATGGCCTCTCATCGCTACCTTTACCAAAACGTGTTCACACACTTAGCCTTTACCGGTAGGACATGTTTCACCACTCCGATTCATTCCCGATGAATCAGACCAGACACAACTCTAAGCATAGCTGGCATAAAGAAAAACAAGCATGGATGAGCAGGCACATCAAGGCTCAAGCAACTCCTACTCATGCTAGTGGGTTTCAACTATTTACTGTGGCAATGACAGGTCATGCAGAGGAATGGGTTCAGCTACCGCAGCAGAAAGTAGCAGTTTGAATCGTTGTTGTCCTAATGCAGTAAAAGGAGCAGGAGCGAGAGAGTGGGATTTATCGAGAGTGGGATAGATCCACGAAGAAGCACTGCTCCTCAGACAGGTACTCGGGACACCTTCCGGAGTAAAACCTATCGAGAGGGGACGGTGCCGGCAATCAATAAACAACCATATGCAACAATATGATGCATGAAGATGACATTTCAAAGATGCTATGATTTGCCCTAATGCATCTAGCAACAATTTGGTTGAAGTCCATATGAACCAAGAGTTCATATGCAAACCCCAAATTAAGTATATAACATGCCATTATTACATTTTCACTTATACAGCAAGTATAAGTTGGTTTTTCATGCATGAAACTGGCATAAATGGATTCCTTGCATTTTTCTGATAGTTTTTCATATATAATTTATTTGATTTGCAGTTACGGTTGAATTACTATGAATTTTAGAAGTTTTAACTATTTTCTGGAATTCTCTGAATTATTTAAAATCTAGAAATCAATTACTGCGTCAGCGTGATGTCACAGAGGCGTCAGCAGGTCAACGGTCCGATCCAGGTCAAACCTGGACGGTGGGGCCCGCGTGTCAGTGTCACAGGGCTAATCCTATTTTAGTTAAATCTAAACTAGGTAATTAGATGGGGCTGGCCCCACATGTCAATGACCCAAGGGAGGTCAAACCCTTGGTCAAAGGCCCAACACGCCGGCGGCTCGTCGCCGGTGACAGCACGCACGGCGGAGGCTCGGGTTTCGCCCTTAGGCGACCAAAAGGACGGTGGAGAGGCTCTGCGTGGAGCTGGGCGTGCGCCGCATCCAGGGGAGCACACGAGAGGGGCTGGGGTGGCCGGAGTCGTCACCGGTGTCGACCTTGGCGGTCGCCGGAGCTCGGGCGTGCGTGGGGTCGACGCTACAGTGGCCGGAGAGTGGCGTTCTTAGCTCCTACGGCACCTACGCGGCGCGGTGAACACGTGGGTGTGCTCGGTTGGGAGCTACGATGGCTGTGGCCATAGCGGCGAGAAGCTTGGGCGGCGGCGTGGTTCGGTCTCCGGCGGAGCAACGGCTACAACGTGCAAACGGAGCGCAAAGGAGGGGGGTTCGGCTCAGTGGCTCATGGCGAGTCGGACGAGTAGGTCGGCGAGGCCGGAGGAGCGTATGAGCGAGCGGGCCGGCGAGGCGGATCTCCGGCGACCCGAGGAGGATGAAGGGGTCGGGGACGATGCTTGGAGGCGTCTGGCGCCGCGTGGCCTGGCGGAGAGGACTAGGGCGACAAGGCGGACCTCGTGGGCACGTCGGAGAGGCGAGGGGAAGGCGGTGGTCGCGGTGGCGCACGACGGTGCTCTCCGCTGCGCTTGGGACAGAGGGGGAGAGCGAGACAGAGGATGGGGAGGAGCTCAGGAAGAATGGAGAGAGACCAGGGGGGCTCGGTGGTGCTCTCGGGGGTGGACAGCGCCGAGGAGGGAGAGGAGGCAGCAAGCAGCCGCCTGGCTGGCATGCACGCTCGCCGTGCTCCCTTTCTCCGCTGCCTCCTGGCGAGGGAGACGACTGGCAACGGCCAGTTGGGCCGGGCCATTGTTCGGCCGTGGTGGGGCGCCAGGTAAGCGTCAGGTAAGTGTTTTCTTATTTCCTGTTTTCTTTTTCTATTTCTGACATTTGTTCTCTATCCAAAAGAAATGTTAAAACACTTCCATAAATGCTGAAAATATTTGTGGCATCTAGATATAATATTCTAGAGGCCCTCACCAATTCCCAACATTTTTGGAGCCATTAAAATATTTATATAATTTAAACAGCTCCAAATCAAATATTTATGCATTGATTCAAAAATCTAAAAAATGAGAAGCAAAAAAGTGCATCACCTCTGGTTGTTGTTCCCAACATTTTCCAAAGAGCATGAACATTTTTGAATAGCATTTTGGGTTCATTGATAATCCATTTTAAAATTGAACCTATTTGAATTTGCTTTGGTGCTAGGGTGTGAAACATCTCCATTTCAATTTCATTTGAAAATTTAAACATGATGCACAAAGAAAGCCTAGGACCATACCAGAACTAGGGATGTGACAACTCGCCCCCTCTCGAAGAAATCTCATCCCGAGATTCAGGAGTTGGCGGAAAGAAAGCGGGGTACTCAAGTCGAAGACGATCTTCTCACTCCCAAGTAGCTTCTCTCTCGGAATGATGAGACCATTGAACCTTGAGAAACTTGATGTTATGACGTCGAGTGACACGCTCTGCTTGATCCAGAATGCGAACGGGGTACTCTCGATACGTAAGGTTATCTTGGAGATCAAGCGTTTCGTGGTCCACTCCACGGATGGGATTCGAGAAGCAACGCTTGAGTTGAGAGACGTGGAAGACATCATGAACTCGAGAAAGATGTGGGGGTAGTTCCAACTGGTAGGCAACCTCTCCTCTTTTAGCGAGAATGCAAAAAGGACCGATGTAACGAGGAGCCAACTTGCCCTTGATACCGAAACGATGGGTACCCTTCAAAGGAGTAACCCGAAGGTAAGCCTTGTCGCCAACTTCATAAGCCACTTCCGTATGACAGCGGTCATACTAGCTCTTTTGACGAGATTGGGCTGTTTTCAAATTCTCACGAATGATGCGAACTTGCTCTTCTGCCTCCTGGATCATATCCGGTCCAAAGAATTGTCTTTCACTAGTTTCTGACCAGTTCAAAGGTGTTTGACATCTTCATCCATACAAAATTTCGAAGGGTGCTTTCTTAAGACTGGATTGATAGCTATTGTTATAAGCAAACTCGGCGAAAGGAAGACATTTCTCCCAATCCATACCGAATGAGATAACGCAAGCTCTAAGCATGTCTTCGAGAATTTTGTTGACTCTTTCCACCTGACCACTTGACTGAGGGTGGAAAGCGGTACTGAAAGAAAGATGGGTGCCCATGGCTTTCTGGAAACTTTCCCAGAAATGAGAGGTGAAAAGACTGCCACGGTCTGAATTGATCTCTAGTGGAACACCATGGAGTGACACTATTCGAGAGATATATAAGTCAGCGAGCTGACTAGCAGTGATACTCTCTCGAACAGGTAGGAAGTGAGCCACTTTGGGAGAGACGATCAATGACTACGAAGATAGCATTATTTCCTTTCTTGGTCCTAGGAAAGCCGGTGATGAAGTCCATACCAACTTTGTCCCATTTCCACTCGGGAATAGCTAAAGGTTGAAGGGTGCCAGCAGGTCTCTGATGCTCTGCCTTAACGCGACGAAAAACGTCACAGTTGGCAATAAACTGAGCAATTTCTCTCTTCATCCTAGTCCACCAGAACCTCTGGCGTAGGTCCTGATACATCTTTGTACTACCGAGATGAATCGTTAGAGGGGATTCATGGGCCTCCTTAAGGATCAGTTGCTGCATCTATTGACATTTGGGAACCACCAAACGGTTTCCAAAGTAAACAACACCTCGTTCATCCATAGAGAAACAGCCAGCAACTCCCTTGGAAATATTCTTCTTGATTCGGGAAATTCCCGTATCATGCTTCTGAGCCTCTATGATCTGATCCGTAAGGGTAGGTTTCACTACCAAGGTAGAAAGGGAACCATGAGGAGCTATGTGAAGGTTAAGCTTACAGAATTCCTCATGGAGGGGTGGTTGACATTGTTGCAACATGAGGTTGTTGCAATAGGATTTACGACTTAAAGCATCAGCCATGACATTGGCTTTGCCTGGGGTGTAGGTGATTCCTAAGTTGTAATCCAAGATCAACTCCAACCAACGTCTCTGTCTGAGATTCAGATCCGGTTGGGTGAAGATATACTTGAGACTCTGATGGTCAGTGTAGATTTCGCAACGGTTACCAAGAAGGTAATGTCGCCAAGTCTTAAGTGCATAGACTACGGCTGCAAGCTCTAGATCATGTGTAGGATAATTTTCCTCATGTGGATGCAATTGTCGAGATGCATAGGCAATCACATGGCGATCTTGCATAAGAATGAAACCTAGTCCCTGTCGTGAGGCATCACAATAGATAACAAAGTCCTTAGTGAAGTCCGGTGGCACGAGTATGGGCGCAGAAGTCAGGCGTCTTTTCAGTTCCTGAAAACTGTGCTCACACTGTGGGTTCAACTCAAACCTTTTATCTTTCTTGAGAAGCTCTGTGAGGGGTTTGGCCACTTTGGAGAAGTTTTCAACGAAGCGGCGACAATAACTGGCTAGACCAAGGAAACTCCTAACTTGTTTGACCGTTTCGGGTGGAGTCCAATCTAGAACGGCTTTGACTCTCTCGGGATTGACAGCAATGCCCCTACCAGAGATCACGTGGTCCAGATAGGTCACTTCTGGCAACCAAAATTCACACTTGGAGAACTGGGCATAAAGGCGATGCACTCTGAGTTTTTCTAACACAAGCCTAGGATGTTCAGCATGCTCTTCCTCGTTCTTCGAGTAAATAAGAATATCATCAAGATAAACCACGACGAACTTATCTAAGTACTCCATAAAGATCGAGTTCATCAAGCGGTAGAAAGTAGCTAGAGCATTGGTTAGGCTGAAAGACATCACGGTGTACTCATATTGACCATAACGAGTGACAAAAGCCATTTTGGGGATGTCCCCGTTTCTGATCTTGATTTGGTGGTAGCCTAACCTCAAATCCATCTTGGAAAAGACTGAGGATCCAGCAAGCTGATCATACAGGTCGTTGATCCTGGGGAGCGGATACTTGTTCTTTAACGTGACCAAATTAACGGGACGATAATCTATAACCATCCGATCCGTACCATCCTTCTTTTTGACGAAGAGGACAGGACAAGCCCAAGGAGAAGAATTGGGACGGATGAAACCCTTTTGCAAGGACTCATCAAGTTGTTTCTTAAGCTCGGCTAACTCCAAAGGTGCCATCTTGTATGGTCTCCTAGAGATTGGAACAGTTCCTGGGATAAGTTCTATGACAAACTCTACATCTCTGTCAGGTGGGACACCTGGCAGTTCTTTTGGAAAGACATCCGGGAAGTCACGGACTACCGGAATATCTTCAAGGCCTGGAAGAGGGCTGGCATTAAGAGAAAAGAGTTAACGCCTTGCAAATCTATTGGAGACTGTGACTATTTTGCTAGAAGGATGTGTAAGTTGAACAGATCTAGTGTAACAATCGATCTTGGCATGATGAGCTGTCATCCAGTCCATACCCAAGATGATGTTAATATCTGAAGACTTGAGAGATATCAAAGAAGCAAGGAATACCAGTCTGTCAATAAGGATTTCATTATCATGGCTTACCTTAGAGGTTTGCCATTTGGAACTAGGAGTCTGGATTATTAGTGGAGTTGGCATATCACAAAATGACATTTCATGCAACCGAGCATAACCTTCGGATATGATGGAGTGGGATGCTCCAGTATCGAACAAAACTGAAGCTGGGTGACCATTGACAAGAAGTGTACCCAGTACGACGTCGGGATCATCTTGAACTTCTAAAGATGAGACATGGTGCACACATGCTCGTTCAATGGAGGCTGGCTTGGTACTGATCATCTTGACTGATGGCTTTTCACGGCCAATAGACCTCTCAGACTGGGGTGGAGTACAACTGGACTGAGGGCAGTCACGTGCGTAGTGTCCTGGTTCTCCGCAGGTGAAGCAAGTTCCTGAGGTAGGACGTGGACCTACGTTGGCAAGTGGTCCACTAATAGGCCTGGGTGGAGCACGTTGCTGAGTTGGGTGAGGCGCCACATCGGATGGCCTCGGTGCATATCCAGGTGGAAGAGCTGAGTTCGGAATCCAAATCCGTCGCTTCTGAGAGCCAGAGCGGGAGGAAGAACCCAGATCACGGTTGTGCTTTCGAGACTCCTCGTAAGTGAGTTGAGCTATCTCTGCATTAATGGCCTTGTTCACAAGAGCCTGGAAAGTATCACAATGATGCAGGTGGAGATCACGACGCAACTTAGGGTTGAGACCCTCCCGGAACCTAGCCTGCTTCTTAGCGTCCGTGGACACTTCTTCTGTAGCATAGCGGGCGAGGTTTCCAAACTCTCTACTGTAAGCATCAACAGGTAGCTTACCCTGGGTAAAACTACAGAACTCTTCACTCTTGCGGTCAATGAGAGCCTGAGGAATGTGGTGCTCATGAAAAGCCTCGGTGAAATCCTTCCAGGTAGGAATCTGACCAGCTGGAAGCATAGCTTCATAGCTCTGCCACCAAATATTAGCAGGACCTTCCAGGTGATAAGTAGCATAGGTGACCTTGTCACCTTCAGCCACGTTCGCAGAAAGCAACTTGTGAGTGATGCTTCGGAGCCAGTCATCTGCATCGAGTGTGTCAATGGAATGATGGAAGTTGGGTGGTTTCAGACCAATGAAGTCGGTGATGGAAACCAACTTCTTACGCTGATGTGCGGTGTTCTGCTCAATCTGTGCCAGCAAGCGGTTAGTCTCACACTTGTTCCTCTCAGATGCTAACAAGAACTCTGCCATCAAAGGCTGGTCAGGAGGATCCTCGTCCCTCCCATCTCCGTGATTCTTGCTATGAGCAACTGAACCTCAATTAGCAGACGACATCCTGGCACAGGATCCATGGAAACAAGGATGGAATTAGCATCGACATAAGGCTGCAAAATGTAATGCAAAAGCATTGGAAATTCTTGAAATCCTAGGACAATTTAGGCAGCATAACGGCTGCAAATGCTCAAAAGGATTTTTGAGACATTCATCAAAGGAATAGCATAATCAATCAGCATCATAATATCAAGGTTCTGGGTCAAACTGAGGACACAGGGAAGTAGCAGAACTGTAAGGAGACACAACCCGACAATCGTAAGACTTTACGGTTTAGTAACACGTCATCCTGAGAGGTAGAGGAGAAGCCTATGCCTTAACCCTCGTAGAAAAGAAGAGGATAACTCAGAAAGAATGACATGAGGTAAAGGAGTAAAAAGAGCCTTACGTTCCCTTCCACAATCAATTCCCTTATATAACTAAAGCATTTCTAGACTCAACTTCGACCAGTTTGGCTTGGTAATCCTACAGTCAGTCAGGCTCTGATACCAACACTGTCGGGACCCCGATCCTAAGTCACACCGATCTAGCATGTAGCACTTCATATCACTTTGCGGCCTCACGCACGGTATTCCCACGGGTGCCACCTTACCTGGCCCGGGACCATTTGCGCCTTTTGGCTCACGTATATGATAGAGTCGCTAGCATCCATATGACAGAGAACCCGGGCCGACATGACTAGTCGTGAACCCAAAATAGCACTAACTTACAGGGACAGGCATACATGAATCAACCTCGAGCATGTCAGTCAACAACGTATGAATCCGGGCTGTAGCACTGGGCTAACAGGACTCCGGGAACCCGGGCTGCAGCAGGCTAGGCAGGACTCCGGATGTCACCGCGTGACATTTCCCTGAAGGGATAGACACAGGAACGAAGTGAATCACATGCCAGCCAGTCATGTGTTCTGGAGCAGTAGTGCTGGGCTAGCAGGACTCCGGTGAACCGGGCTGTAGCGGACTACTATGGCACATGGAAGCACAAGGCTACATTCCCCCGTAAGAGAGGCTATCAGAGGTAAACAACTAGGTTGTCGGATCCCACACATAGCAATACACGTTACACGTACGCATAACATGCAAGTATGTGATGTACATCATGGCATCACAACATAACTCAAACTCATATAGATAAAGGCCCAGAAGAGCCACATAGCATTCAATAGAAACAGGGGTCTTATGACCCATCATTTAGAGCATAAAAGCAACGTAAGCATTACATGTCTGAGTACATACAACTACAAAAGGAAAAGACTAAGAAGCCTGACTAAACACGACCCTCCCAAGGGTACAAGATCGTAGCTAGGATACAAGCTACTCATCGAAGTCACTAGCGTAACCAACTGCAAAACATAAATAAGCAAACGTGAGTACAAAGGTACTCAACAAGTCTTACATCAGAACTATCTACCTATGCAACATTATCAACAAACGGGGTGGTGGGGTTAACAGCAGCAAGCCAGCTTTGACTCAGTGGCTAGCCTATAGTACGAGTATCAAAAACTTCTTTGAGGTGAGAAGACGCACACGAGTCCACATATTCACCATATCAATACTCCACTATGGATCCGTTCCCGTCTCCCTATGAGAAGGCCATTCATAGCACTCACGCTTATCTTGCGGATTTTAGAGTATCCACTTCAAGTTATCTATGTACTACATAAGTTCTCCAAGTTCCCATATCCGAGGAAAACGGCTATTCGAATAGATGATATTGACCCTGTAGGGGTGTACTTCGTCACACACGCTCTCGCCACTTATAGCCCTGTACACGTCATGTACCTCGGCAACCTTCAAGCGGATGCCGGGCGAGGGTGTCGGCCACGACCTGACTAACCACACAAGTCTCTCGTCCAGGTTTATCGCCTATTGGGGTTCCATCCGCAAGGAGATCCGGCCAGGGTGTCGCTCACGGCCCCAAACGATGTGTGCAGGGTTCCCAAGCCCACCATCTGGGTGCCACTTGGTACACCGTGCCATGGTGCCTAGTCTGTCCCAAGCCCGTCCCGTCGGACACCACCTGGTAGACAAGTAGCACTACCTACAACTGCCAGAAACTAGTTGCAACTCCTGGACAGAGATCAAGCGGATTAATAAGCCGAGAGGGGCCGGATAACCGGAACCCAATGTGTGGTAGTAACTTGACTTGGATAACATACACAGAACTCATTGCTTAAGGACGGTTCCAATGAGACAACCCACCATGTACTCCTACAGGGCCTCTCATCGCTACCTTTACCAAAACGTGTTCACACACTTAGCCTTTACCGGTAGGACATGTTCACCACTCCGATTCATTCCCGATGAATCAGACCTGACACAACTCTAAGCATAGCTGGCATAAAGAAAAACAAGCAAGGATGAGCAGGCACATCAAGGCTCAAGCAACTCCTACTCATGCTAGTGGGTTTCAACTATTTAATGTGGCAATGACAGGTCATGCAAAGGAATGGGTTCAGCTACCGCAGCAGAAAGTAGCAGTTTGAATCATTGTTGTCCTAATGCAGTAAAAGGAGCAGGAGTGAGAGAGAGGGATTTATCGAGATGCTCAAGGGGGTTTGCTTGCCTGATAGATCCACGAAGAAGCACTGCTCCTCAGACAGGTACTCGGGACACATTCCGGATTAGAACCTATCGAGAGGGGACGGTGCCGGCAATCAATGAACAACCATATGCAACAATATGATGCATGAAGATGACATTTCAAAGATTCTATGATTTGCCCTAATGCATCTAGCATCAATTTGGTTGAAGTCCATATGAACCAAGGGTTCATATGCAAACCCCAAATTAAGTATATAACGTGCCATTCTTACATTTTCACTTATACAGCAAGTATAAGTTGGTTTTTCATGCATGAAACTGGCATAAATGGATTCCTTGCATTTTTCTGATAGTTTTTCATATATAATTTATTTGATTTGGAGTTACGGTTGAATTACTATGAATTTTAGAAGTTTTAACTATTTTCTGGAATTCTCTGAATTATTTAAAATCCAGAAATCAATTACTGTGTCAGCGTGACGTCACAGAGGTGTCAGCAGGTCAACGGTTCGGTCCAGGTCAAACCTGGACGGTGGGGCCCGCGTGTCAGTGTCACAGGGCTAATCCTATTTTAGTTAAATCTAAACTAGGTAATTAGATGGGGCTGGCCCCACATGTCAATGACCCAGGGGAGGTCAAACCCCTGGTCAAAGGCCCAACACGCCGGCGACAGCACGCACGGCAGAGGCTCGGGTTTCGCCCTCAGGCGACCAAAAGGACGACGGAGAGGCTCTGCGTGGAGCTGGGCGTGCGCCGCATCCAGGGGAGCACACGAGAGGGGCTGGGGTGGCTGGAGTCGTCACCGGCATCGACCTTGGCGGTCGCCGGAGCTCGGGCGAGCTCGGGGTCGACGCTATGGTGGCCGGGGAGTGGCGTGCTTAGCTCCTACGGCACCTACGCGGCGCGGTGAACACGTGGGTGTGCTCGGTTGGGAGCTACGATGGCTGTGGCCACGGCGGCGAGAAGCTTGGGCGGCGTTGTGGTTCGGTCTCTGGCGGAGCGATGGCTACAACATGCAAACGGAGTGCAAAGGAGTGGGGTTCGGGCCAGTGGCTCACGGCGAGTCGGACGAGCAGGTCGGCAAGGCCGGAGGAGCGTCGGAGCGAGCGGGGCGGCGAGGCGGATCTTCGGCGACCCGAGGAGGATGAAGGGGTCGGGGACGATGCTTCGAGGCGTTCGGCGGCGCGTGGCCTGGCGGAGAGGACTAGGGCGACGAGGCAGACCTCGTGGGCACGTCGGAGAGGCGAGGGGAAGGCGGTGGTCGCGGTGGCGCACGACGGTGCTCTCCGCTGCGCTTGGGACAGAGGGGGAGAGCGAGACAGAGGATGGGGAGGAGCTCAGGAAGAATGGAGAGAGACCAGGGGGGCTCGGTGGTGCTCTCGGGGGTGGACAGCACCGAGGAGGGAGAGGAGGCAGCAAGCAGCTGCCTGGCGGGCATGCACGCTCGCCGTGCTCCCTTTCGCCGCTGCCTCCTGGCGAGGGAGACGACTGGCAACGGCCAGTTGGGCCGGGCCACTGTTGGGCCGTGGTGGGGCGCCAGGTAAGCGTCAGGTAAGTGTTTTCTTATTTCCTGTTTTCTTTTTCTATTTCTGACATTTGTTCTCTATCCAAAAGAAATGTTAAAACACTTCCATAAATGCTGAAAATATTTGTGGCATCTAGATATAATATTCTAGAGGCCCTCACCAATTCCCAACATTTTTGGAGCCATTAAAATATTTATATAATTTAAACAGCTCCAAATCAAATATTTATGCATTGATTCAAAAATCTAAAAAATGAGAAGCAAAAATGTGCATCACCTCTGGTTGTTGTTCCCAACATTTTCCAAAGAGCATGAACATTTTTGAATAGCATTTTGGGTTCATTGATAATCCGTTTTAAAATTGAACCTATTTGAATTTGCTTTGGTGCTAGGGTTTGAAACATCTCCATTTCAATTTCATTTGAAAATTTAAACATGATGCACAAAGTAAGCCTAGGACCATACCAGAACTAGGGATGTGACAGATGATTTCCACGCCATCAAATACCTCCCACTCAAGCTTAAAGGACCATCTCGGCATTGGCTTAACAGATTGCCAACAGGATCAATCACTTGTTGGGAGTACCTGGAAGCCGCATTCCTCGACAATTTCCAGGGCACTTATGTGCGACCCCCAGACGCCGATGACCTAAGTCACGAAATTCAGCAGCCAGAGGAATCGGCCAGGCAATTCTGGACACGGTTAACAAAGAAAAATCAAATAGTCGACTGTCCGGACACTGAGGCCCTAGCAGCCTTCAAGCACAATATCCCTGACGAGTGGCTTGCCCGGCACCTTGGACAGGAAAAGCCGAAGTCTATGGCAGCACTCACGACACTCATGACCCGCTTTTGCGCGGAAGAAGACAGCTGGCTTGCTCATAGCAACAATATGACCAAGAACCCTGGTAATTCGGATACCAGGGATAGTAGTGGCAGGTCATGTCGCAACAAGCAGAAGTGCCGCATTAACGGCGACAATGCTGAGGATATGGCAGTTAATGCTGGATCAGAGACTCTAAATCCAGTCAGCGGAAAAAGCCATTCACAAGGAATCCTAGGGGCCTATCCAGTTTGGACCAAATACTCGACCGCTTGTGCCAGATACATGGCACCCCCGAAAAGCCGGCCAATCACACCAACAGGGATTGTTGGGTGTTCAAGCAGGCAGGCAAGTTAAACGCCAAAAATGAAGACAAGGGGCTGCATAGCGATGACGACGAGGAGCCCCGGCCGCCGAACAACAGCGGACGGAAGGGTTTTCCCCCACAAGTGCGGACGGTGAACATGATATACGCAACCGACGTCCCCAAAAGGGAGCGGAAGCGCGCATTAAGGGATGTATACGCGGTAGAGCCAGTCGCCCCAAAGTTCAACCGATGGTCCTCCTGCCCGATCACCTTTGATCGAAGGGACCACCCCACTAGCATCCGTCATGGCGGATTCACCGCATTGGTTCTAGACCCAATCATTGACGGATTTCATCTCACTAGAGTCCTTATGGACGGCGGCAGTAGCGTGAACCTGCTTTACCAGGATACAGTGCGGAAAATGGGCATAGATCCCTCGAGGACTAAGCCCACCAAAATGACCTTTAAAGGCGTCATACCAGGTGTAGAGGCCAACTGTACAGGCTCAGTCACACTTGAAGTGGTTTCGGATCTCCGGGTAATTTCCGAAGCGAGGAGTTAATCTTCGACATAGTCCCATTCCGCAGTGGCTATCACGCACTGCTCGGGCGAACCGCATTCGCCAAGTTCAATGCGGTACCGCACTATGCATAACATAAACTCAAGATGCCAGGCCCTCGAGGAGTAATTACGGTCAATGGAAACACCGAACGCTCCCTCCGAACGGAGGAGCATACGGCGGCCCTGGAAGTGGAAGCACAAAGCAACCTCTCCAGGCAGTTCTCCAGTCCGGCCATTAAACGATCGGACACCATCAAGCGCGCTCGGAGTAACCTACAACAAGAGCGCCTGGCATGATCCGAGCAGGCGTAGCAATGCGGCCCCAACCCCAGCCCTCGCAAAAAATGCGACACCAGTACTTCGCGTACATAACTACGCTCTAAAAATACCATGGGTATAGGGGAAGGGGAACCATCACTGCACTCCTGAAACACGGCTTAAACTGCACCTGGGGCTGCCGATTTTTTAATTTTCTCTTACTTTCAGGACTCCACACTTCGGAAGGCCAGTTCAGCAGTTCAATTGCCGCACAAACGATGCAAGAACCAGGGAAGCAGACAAGCCGCGCCGCATTACGAAACTCCCAGGTGGTCTCTATCACGAGCAGTATACCTGTTTCGCATACTATTCCGCAGCTTTCCCATGGAACAGGAATGTTACATAGTCCAACCTTTTGCTTATCGCATTATTTGTATCGTTCTGCTTTGATCGCAGCCCTCTTTAATAAACAGTGCATAGATTTTGTCTATTTTTGCATTACTCTTTTATATATATATGTATATATGTTCCTTAACGACATATTGCACCCGTACACTTTGGTACAGCCTAAATATGCCAGGGGCTTTAGTACCCCTCAATATGGTGTGAGAAGTCCGAACACTTTAACAAGTGCGGCACCCCGAACTTATAGCATTATATGCATCGGCTCCGAATCATGTCTTGGGTCAATAGTTGGGTTTTCCCGGCTCCTATGTTTTGGTGCCTTACGTTCCGCTATATCGGCTAAGGTAGCACTAGGAGAACCACTGCGATTGTGCCCCAGTTGAGCTGGGTCGAGCACCTCAGTGGAGAAAGTTAAAACTGACTGTCATGATGAAGCGAGAGCTAGTCGTTGTTCGAGAGGTTTTTTCGAGTCCCTAACCACTTATGCCGCTTCGAGCGAGGAGTCGGCTCTGTCCGGCCAAGGCGTGGATAGCGCCCCGAACTCGGTCTTCCGAATACCAAGGGCTTCGCCGAAATTTAAAATTATAGAATTCTATGGCTAAGTGAGAGTGTTCACGCATTATAGTCCGATTACCTTGTTCGTTGGGCTGAGCGCCTCCCTCGAAGGACCCAAACATGGGAAAAAGAGCGCTCAGGTTTATCCCAGAACACCCCAGCACTAGCGGCACGGGGGCACAAGCCGACGACTTGCCATCTCTCAGAATTGATAAGCAGCCGCACAGAAGGTAATATTTTAAATTCCAACAGCATTGCTTAGCGCAGAGGAGCAAACCGCCGCCCTAGCAGCAGAAGTACAGAGCAGCCTTCTCAAGCAGCATTATAATCCAGCTGCCGAGCCCCTGGACACCATCAAGAGGGTCTGGACTACACTACAAAAGGACAACATGGCTCGTCAAGAGTTTGACTAGCAATTCGGCCTCCGTCCAAGCCCCAATGAGGTAGTAGCATTCGTAACACGCGTACAAAATTACGCACTCAAAATTCCATGGACATCGATGGAGGCACGAGACAACCCGGGGTCTGCAACTCGGCCAGACCAATCCCGAATACACACACTTTTACTTCTTTTTTTCAGGCACATTTTTCTGCGGTCCTGATATCAAGTCCTCTAGAAGGACTGGAATACAACGGAGGCAAGCAACACAGGTGTGTAGGGTAACCTTTATATGTTCTTCTTGATAGTACTCATACTTATTTCCCAGGACCCGCACGCTGCACCCTATTGACTCCGGGATTTTGAATGGTCGGATACTTCTCGCACCATCTGTACAAGATACGCCTTAACGTATCCATCCAGTTATAATAAAAATGGTTCGTGGCCCAGTTTCTGTGGTTTTCGCTTATTACTTCATTTTAATTTTTTTTTGATCTTCTGCATCAACACACTTTTACGTTTCATATTCGCTAGGGGCTACTTATCTCCCACAATACGGCAACATAGTCTGAACACTTTTTATATATAAGTTTGGCACCCCGAATTTAGCATTATATGCATTGGCTCTGAATCATGTCTTTGGTCAATAGTTGGGTTGCCCGTCTCCTATACTTGCTACCCTACGTTCTGCTCCATCGACTAGGGTAGTAAAGGGAGAACTACTGCGATTGTGCCCTGGCTTGGACCGGACGAGCACCTCAGTAGAGAAAGCCGAAAACTGACTGTCATGATATGGCGAGACCCGGTCAGCCACTCGAGGGTTACAAATCATTGGAGATTTTTTCCGCATTATGCGAATGGTCGGTACTTCCCGATCAGATGCGGACAACACTCTGGCTTAAACCAGGGGCTGCTCCCATGCTTTATTACAAAACTCCTATGGCTAAGTGAGGGCGTTTAATCCGAATAGCCTGATTGCCTTGTTCGTTGTGCTAAACAACTCCTTCAAGGACAATGCAATTGGATCAAGATTGTTTAGATTCCATCCCGAACACCTCCGTACTATCTACGTGAGGGAAGAAGCCGACGACTGGCCAACCCTCAGATTACATATAACACGGCCGCACAGGAGGAAACAATCAAAGCATAACAAGATTGCATTAACAGAACATGCTTTGTTTCTCATAATACAAGCCAAAGGCAACATGAATACATTCACTCAAAAACAATGTCCTATGAACATTGTGCTGCCGCAAGGCGAGACCCCTCCAGGACATCAGCAAAGTACCGTTCCGGTGTACGGTGCTCCTTGCCATCCGGTGGCTCTCTGGCCACCTCGGCGGCGTCCATCTTCGCCCGTCACATCTTGCAACGGGCAAAGGTCATGCGCACACCTTCAATACAGGCCGAGCGCTTCATGACGTCCAACCCAGGACAGGCGTTCACCAACCGCCTCACGAGTCCAAAGTAGCTTATTGGCATAGCTTCGGCTGGCCACAGCCGGATTATAAACTCCTTAATGGCTAGTTTGGCCACCCTATGCAGCACCGCCAACTGTTTCAGCAAATCGGTGAAGGACACGGGATGCTCCGGCGCCGCATACAGCTACCAGAATAGCCTCTCCATAGAACCCCCTCCTTTGGCACGATAGAACTCCGCGGCATCTGAAACACTGCGTGATAAATCTGCAAAGGCCCCTGTGGAACTCCAAACCCGAGTTAGTAATAGGTACTGCCTCTCCGCATACTTGCTTTGCATCTTAAATGCCTTACCCGCCGTGATATTCTTGGTCTCCTGGAGGGCGTCCTGGCTCTCATTCCGTGCAGTCTCCATGCTTTGACGAGCCTTGGCGAATTCGGTCCCTTGAACCGACGCATCATGCTCCAAGGTCTCGCATTTTCTCACCACATCCTGGAGCTCTTGCTGGACTTCTTTGACCCGGGCCTTGAGCTTCCTACGGGCCTTCTCCCAGGGCCTTTGCTGGATAGCCTTCTCCTCGGCCTCGCCCAGGGCCTTCTACAGGGCCTCGACCTCGGTCGCGGATTCTACACATATAACGATACTGCTGTCACTACACAGTGCTTATCCTTTCCTGAACATATAGAAAGTCGTTCCTCACCTTGCTTCTCCTAGAGCCGAACCTTAATCTTGCCGAGCTCGTTCACGGTCCGCTCCAGCCTCCGCTTCAGCTCGGAGACCTCGGCAGTATACGAGGTCACGGCCAATAGCGACGCCTTCTTATTCATACATATTATGTTAGTCTCCTACAATAAGAGGTTGATCCTCTGCCCGGTTCTTCTTGCCGAACTCCAGACAGTGTCTCACGAGCTACTGAATAAATGGGATTTTTCCTCTTTCTATGTCACTTACCTCGAAACCCGTCAACAGATTGCTGCAGGCTTCGTCCAGTCTACTCTTGGCAGACTGAACCTTCTTGATCACCGCACCCATAAGGACACGGTGCTCGTCCACAACGGAGGCGTCTCATAGCGCATCCATCATGTCATCCGGTGCCCCTGGGTGGACAGGTGCCACCGGTGGAATTGGCGCACTCCCCTCCTTCGAAGGAGGGTGCTCGCCTGATTCCGAAGCCATATGGATCTCTGGAATCGTATCCGGCTAAGGGCCGAACTGAATACGGCCCTCTTTGCTGATCTCCTTGGGGATCTTCTCCCCCATTTATCCGGCAGTGGAGGTCCCGCCTTGTGACGCCTCCCGGACAATGTCGTGAGCTGCTCCCTTCGGAGCAGCCCTCCAGGATAACACTTCGGTGTCGCCCCTGGCCCCGGGGGAGCAAGCAGGCGGTGGCGACATGCTCACCATCTCCGACGGAGCCAACAAACCTCCAGATGAGGAACGCTAGATAAGGTCAAGGGCCGGACTGCAAAAGTATGTATTAACCATGTTAGCATAATAAAAAGAAAGGGCTGGATATGCGCGTAAATAAGTCAGGTCACTTACGATATGGCCTGAGCCCTAGTGCGGGGGCGTCGTTCCGGACAACTGTCAACATCCCACCCGGTGTGGGGGCGCCCCCGCCCTTTTTGGGCGCTTTCGCCTCCTGATGTGCTGGGCCAACCTCTTCTTCTTCTTCTCCTCAGTAGTGCGGGGCCACGCTACTGATAATTAGCAGTAGCGTGTGTTACAAACCGCGCTACTGGTACAACTTAGCAGCATCGTTGGTTTCTAGAGAGCACACTACTGGTAACTTAGGCCCACCACACCCCCGGCCAAAAAATAGTAGCAGCGTTGGTACCCTAACAAGCGCCACTGTTAAGAAAATATCAGTAGTGCGGGGCCACTAAGAAGCGCTACTACTACTTCTTCTATGTGT
Source organism: Triticum dicoccoides (assembly GCF_002162155.2). Classification (NCBI taxonomy): domain Eukaryota; kingdom Viridiplantae; phylum Streptophyta; class Magnoliopsida; order Poales; family Poaceae; genus Triticum; species Triticum dicoccoides. Next base: position 13,810,836 of record NC_041393.1, read on the forward strand.
AATCTTTTACCAGTAGCATGTTGTCTGGGCAAGCGCTATAGCTAGTTTTACGTACCAGTAGATATTTTGGATGGCACACATGGCAGTAGCGCGCTTTGGTGCCCAGCGCTACTGCTATGGTCGCCAGCCGAAATATCTGCCACCTTTTCCCCCTTCTTCTTCCCCCCCATCTTCTTCCTCCCCTTTTCTTTCTCCCCCTCCCTCTTGCACTTTCTTGTCCTTCAATGCTTCCCCCTCTTCTTTGCCCCTCGATCCTCCCCCTCCATTAATGCCCTCCCTCCTTTCTCTTCCTTGTTTTTGCCCCTCCTCCCCTTCTCTTCTTTGCCCCTCCACCACCCCTTCCATTAATGCAATCCCTCCTTCCTCTTCCTTTCTTTTGCCCCTTCCGCCCTTCTCTTCTTTGCCCCTCCACCACCCCCTCCATTAATGCCCTCACTACAAAAAAAATACACTTCCGTGATGATACGTGTTTGTCACAGTAGGTTGCGTTTTTTCTCATGCATGTACATCCATGATGATTTTATGACAGAATGAAGATAGTCATACATGTGCTGTCGTAGAAGTGTTCCATGACATTACCAAAATTATCATCACGGAAGTGTCCACTTCCATCACGATAAATCGTGCGTCACAGAAGTGCTTTCGTCAAGGGTGAACGACACGTGGCATCCACCGTAACGGAACACCGTGAAGCTATCGGGTCAGATTTTGGATCCGATAACCCGTTAACAGCCCTGACCAATGGGAAATTTTGACGTGTAAAATTCTGATTAGCCAAAGGAAACACGTGTTGCCTCACCGTTGGGACAGACGTCATCCACTCATTGGACAAGAGGCGCCTATGATAGGTCGACACGTGGCATGGCCCAATTGTGGCCCATTCTGGTGAAAAAGGCCGGCCCAGTAAAAATTAGCAGGGCGGCCCATATAAGGCCTACTTGTGCCAGGTCCATTTAAGTCCATGGCCCATACGAGATGTGCCAATTCGGCCTGTCAACGGCCCGTTAAAGATTTGACACCAGTGCAGCCCATCGTCAGTTTGAGCCCGTTAACAGCCCGCTATATATTTGGGCTCAATATCAGCCTGATGAGATTTCTGCCTGTTAACGCCCCATTTAATGGATGGGCCAATTTTCAGGACGTACATCTTTCGTCCTTTTAGCGACCCTTTTAAATGTTGGGCTAATTTCTGGCCCGGTGTGTCTTTCAGCCTGTTGACGGCCCATAAATCTGATGGGCCATTTGTAGTCGGACCCGAGTTTAGGCCTTTTAGCGACCCATTTAAGTGTTGGGCCAATTGCCAGCCCTGTGTGCCTTTCGGCCTGTTAACGGACCTTAAATGAGTTGGGCCGTTTGTAGTCGGACCTTAGTTTTGTCATTTTAATGGCCCATGCCCTTCATGGTCCAATACAAGCCCGGTTTCTCTTTCGGCCTGCTAAAGGCCCACAACACAGTTGGGCCATTTACAATACGACCTGACTTTCGGCCTCTTAGCGGCCCATGCTCTTCATGGTCCAGTACAAGCCCGCTGTCCCTTTCGGCCTGCTAAAGGCCTACAGTATAGTTGGGCCATATGTAGCCCAAACTTACTAACGGCCTGTTAACGGCCCGTGAAATAAATTGGGGCCACCTGTTACCCCCTTCGATGTCGACCTGTTAACGACCTGGGAGGTAAGAGGGCCGACCATTAACTTTCAGCCTAGTAACAGCCCATTAACTTAATGGGCCCACTAAAGTTCGTTCATGTTTTTAGGCCAAATTAGATAATTTGAGCCCATTACGACGAGCAATTAGGCACAGGACCAAAACCAATCAAGCAAAGGTACGACATACAGGGAATAACATTGCACATCTAGCATATATTACAGGAAATTACATCCAGTCGGCAATCAAAGGTTGATGCCAGTGCAAATAAATGAGCAGAACTTAATCATCTACAATGTCACAATCTACAACCTTAGCACAGACGACGCCCATAAGCATGTGGGCAACTTCTTGCTGCTTTGCTACACTGTCTCTGAAACCATTGATCAGTTGTTGTGTCGCACGACTCTGCACCTCTGATTCATCCACCATTTCCATCATTGCTTCAGCCATTAATTGGTTCACAAACATACATTTATTCCGTTGCATTTGAGACAGAGGATACTGAACAGATTCAGATGGAAATTTTGGCAGGCTTGTATTATTGATAGTGGAGAGTCTCTCGACCACTGCATCATAACATAAATTAGGACGGGAACCAAACAGATTAATCATGAGTTATTGCCATATTACCTGGCCTAGATTTACTGGAAAGAAACAATGGGGTTGCCTTGCTGTTTTCAGAGTTTGTCTTCTTATCTTCAGCAGCCTGCACAAAATTAACACACTAGCATTACTATCATTGGCCAAGTCAGATAATAGGAAAGCAACATTGACACAACGAACGTTTGGGCAACTAGCCTACACCTAATTAACACAATATGGCATAACTATCATCGGCCAGGTAAGGTAATACGAAAGCAACATTGACACAATGAATGAATGGGCAACCAGAGAAGCGCTACAATTCAGTAATGTGCGTGATATAAGATAGTACATTCATGCAGCTCAGTATGCAAAACTACCAGGCAGTTTTCCTTACAAAAATCAACATTGGCGCCTTTAACATTTTGCTACAACTAATTTTAGACCAGATAAAGGTTAGATTCATGCCGATTAACAAAATACATGCTGATGTAAAAATATAGTGATATACAACAGGTACTTACATCAGCATTGGAGATCGGAGAATTCCCGCAAGATATTTTCCTCGAATATGATCCCAATGGAGGAAGTCTAGTATCGTTTAACCTTATTTTCTAAAAGAGAGATGGGTAAGAAACATGTAGAAAATATGATCAGAATGCTATAAAATTTCATGATGCGAGGATACGCACACGCTTCTTAGAATGGAGTTGACATTCTTTTGCTAGACTGGAGCGGACTAGTTCTTTCGCCACTGGAATTTGCTTATTATCAGTGGGAGTTGGGTTTCTCTGTGCTGGAGCAGTATCTATGAAAAATGGAGTTGGTTTATTATCTCCTGGCGTTTGGATCTTTTGCAAAGACTTGGTTTGTCACCCTTCAGATTCTAACATAGCCATCTTCCCCTTGCATGCCTTATATAGAAGAATGGTGATTCAGTTATAAAACATGCTACAACACAGATCGAATAGGTACTGAAGAATAGAAAGACATGACATATTGACATGTATTCCCTCCATCCGGAAATAAATGAATGGGTCTAGGTGTATTTCAGTTCTAGATACATCCAGTTTTATCCATTTTTGCGACATTTAATCCGGATGGAGGGAGTATGATGTAAGAGCTAGGGATACGACAAGACAACACAGTAAAAAAACAGTGAAAAACCCACTACAGAATCAAAGTATTCAAGCCCACTGATATGAGATAGTACACTCATGCAGCTCAGGATGCAAAACTACCAGGCAGTTTTCCTTTCAAAAATCAACATTGTGGCCTTTAATCATACATTTTGCTACAACTAAATTTAGATCAGATAAACGTTGGATTCACGGCGATTAACAAAATACATGCTGATGTAAAAATATAGTGATATACAATAGGTACTTACTTCTACATTAGAGCATAGAGAGTTCCTGCAAGAATCTGTCCTCATAAACGATACCATTGCAGAAATTCTTCTATCTGTTAAGCTTATTTTCTAAAAGAGAGATGGGTAAGAAACATGTAGAAAAAATGATCAGCATGCTATAAAATTTCATGATGCAAGGATACGCACACGCTTCTTAGAATTGAGTTGACATATTTCTGCTGGACTGGAGCGGACTAGTTCTTTGGCCACTGGAATCTGCTTATTATCTGTAGGACATGGGTTTCTCGGTGCTGGAGCAGTATCTATAAAAACTGGAGTTGGTTTATTATCTCCTGGCGCTTGGATCTTTTGCAAAGGCCTTGTTTGTAACCCTTTAGATTCTAACATAGTCGTCTTCCCCTTGCATGCCTTGTATAGAAGAATGGTGCTTTAATTATAAAACATGCGACAGCAGAGAGATGGAATAGGTACTGAAGAATAGAAAGGCATGACATATTGACATGTATTCCCTCCATCCGAAAAAATGGATGGGTCTAGGCATATTTCAGTTCTAGATACATCCTTTTTATCCATTTCAGCAACATGTAATCCGGACGGAGGGAGTATGGTGTAAGAGCTAGGGATACGACAGGACAACACAGAAAAAAAACACTAGTTGAATGTAAAATTGTATGGTAGCGGAATACATACAGAAATAACTAAGGCAACATACACGTGTTTGATTGGGAAAATAAGATGGCATTGCAACAGAGCACTAGAACAACACTTCAATGTAAAAAAACATGGTATGGTAGACAGATGAAGTACATACTGATGAATAACAATGCATAAGATATTCAGAAGCATGATGTCCAAATTAAGCAGATGGCATTGCGATAGAGTAGAATGACAGTACTTGAATTTGAAAACATGTTATCATGAATGGAATAGGTACTGAAAAACAAGAAGGCATGACATATTTACATGCATGATCAGCATGCTAAGCACATGGCATTGCAACAGAGTAGATACACTCCAGGACATTATATGCATGTTGTTCCCATATCGCAGGCCAAGTTAGAGCAAGGACCATGTGGTGTGAAGATGATTCATCATCTTTCTGCAGGTCTTCTGAAGAACTTCCTTTACATGTTCCATCATATTGGGTATCATCGACATCAAGTTTATTGGCCTTTACATTGCTCCGTGAGGTTCTTGTGGATATATCAGTGTGTGCAATTATATCTGACATGCATGGAAGACAACTAGTAGTTAGATTTATGTAATGAGTGCATGTAGGAGACGACATAAATAGTAGGACTAGGGTTAGCTAGCAGCAACATGTCTCATAAGCTAAAGGGAGAACATAGATGAAAGCTATAGGATATGTATCGTTTGTACTTGAGATTAACTAGATGGCACACAAAAGTATTAAAGAACAACATAGGTAATACTGGAAGTGGTATAATACTATAATCACCAGCCTGTGGGATAGCATTGGCTGATGGATGATAACTATGGAACAGTGTTACCTAAAGAACAAGTATCTTAGCTGAACTATGGAACAACGTTAACTCCTGAACAAGACCCGTAAGAGATCAACATGAATATACGGGGAAATGTGATGATCTATTTTCCATGCTTAGATGAATAACAAAGCCATAAATGTTGCACACAAGTAAGATGAGGGTACAACCTATCTGGCTGCCATCCATATGAGTGAGCATCATGTGCTGACTTGTCGATGGCCCTACAGTTGTTGTGGCTGTCCATGTCGGGCATGCGCATTCGATGCAGGGAACTGTTGAGTAGGGACTATAGATCCCTTCTGGTGTATGCTTCCCTTGTTGGAGCAGCTGCAGTGAGTCGGAAGATGGTGTGTCTGAAGATGCAGATAACGCATAATGTTAAGAACGACATATCTCTTTGATCTGAAGAAATACACTAAGAGATCAACAACAAGTTATGAGAGTGGTCACACGTCTGTTGACTGAAGACTAAATTGGGGTCACACGATTTTATTTTATTTTGGTACTGTCCGATCTACGCCGGATGGCTGGCCGTCTTGTGCCTCCCGGCTGACACTGTTCAGAATCTTCCTCGAAGAGCAGCGACCAACGGCAGAGCAGCCTGCCTCCGCCGTCCGTGGCCCCGGCCAAAACCCCGCTCCCCGCCCCACCGCACTGCCGTGGTTGTGCCGCCCCCGGGCCAATCCACAAAGACTCCCCGTCATCCAGATCCGACGGCGGCAATACCTTCAACCCACGCAACTCTAAAAGATAGCCATCTAAGAGCTGATTCTGCGGTGAACTTGTGGCCCGGCACCCTTACGTTAGACACCAGCCAACCGGCAGCCTAGGAGCTCCGCCGCCTCGAGGGGTGCTGCTTCCCATTAGGAATCAATTGGCCCAGAATAAAAATTCAGAAAACTGACGCCTAAATAAAGTGATTTGAGATGAGGGTGCGACCAATCTGGCGGCATGGTGAAGTAGGCAGGTCCAGCTGCCGAGTCGGTGAGGCCGGCGCGGTTGTGGTGGTGACCGGCGGCAGGGAAAGAGCGATGTCGCGACGGTCGATGGCTACACGGAAGCAACGCCAGGACTCTGGACAGATCCGAAGTTGGAGCCACTCCGGCGCCGTGAACAACGGCGGGGGTGAATCGGCTCCGGTACTGTTCACGCGGCCGTCGTCGAGGCAGCACCAGCAGCACGGAGTAAGAGGCACACGGCCCAGTGCACGACGGCAAATGTATAGCGTCTCCGGCATTAGGGAGGAGGGCGACCGTGAAATTGGTGCAGTGGGGGCGCCATGGAGGTGGGGCTAAGTTTCGCGGCTCGGGAGAAGGGAGCTTCC
>NC_041393.1:13817950-13855204 GCF_002162155.2 Triticum dicoccoides
AACCCAAAATGAAATATCTCTATTCAATGAAATAGCTCGTTCAGTAGGTCAAAATAGTGAACTAAGTCCAAAATTGAACACCTCAATCGAGTAGCATGTTGTATAGTATTATAGTACTCCATGAACATGTTGAAACTCAAATTAATGAACTTGTTTGATATACGCATATATCCGTTCATGTGTGGATTGCGGACAACATGTTCTACAATTTAAATATTTGAATGCAAGTTTATATCGAAACATGGTTTATATCAGTCTTTGATGCATAAATCGCAACCTCCCCCTCTCTCGGACTCCTGTTCTCTCTCTCTCTCTCTCTCTCTCTCCGACAATCTTCAATTCTGTCGCACGCATCCGACACAAAAACATTGTTGGTCCCTCTCCCTTTCTCTCCATCTCTCTCTCTCTCTCTTTGTGTGTGTGTGGGGGGGGGGTCTTTCTAGTTTGCATGCATATATACACCATCTATAGGTCTCTCTCGCACACTATGTATGATACTCTAGCTAGTCCAAGCTAGATATCTTGGGTGCACTCATCGTACGCACACAAATTCCTTGGCTCTTTGCCCGTAACTCTCTCACGCACCACTATGTCGTCTCGGAGCTCTTCCCCCCTCTCTCAAACTCTCCATCCACCGGGGTCACACATACACATGCATATCTCACTCGCACTCGATAGGCCCATCTAAAACTCTATATCTCCCCCTCGTTCTCTATCCATCTCACACGTGCACACACATAATCTCATGCCCAGCTAGCCAAGTATGATGGTCTCTCACTCAATTGTAGGCACACACAGTCCCCCCTATATGTATATGTGTAGCTAATCTTAGTCTCCATCACAAACATGTGCATGGTATATCTCGATTTCTCTCGGGGCATCTTTCTATCACGCACGCACTCCCTCGATCTCCCACCCATATAGTCCCCTCACGATCTCGACAGGATCTCTCTGTCAGAAACACACCCTCTCTCCCTCCCCATGCGTCCATGCCATCCATGTGTCCCACTCGACCTTTGTTACTTGTTGGCCAGACCTCTATTGGACATGTGCTACAGGGGTGTCTCTCTCCGTTATAAACAATCACACACTAGCTATCTTCGTGTATCTCCTCGTCTCGCTTTTCCATCTCGGAGATGCATGCGTGATATGTTCGCATAAGAAACGAAAAAACACACACTCTCTCTAATTTATCGTTTGTTGTCACCTTTTCTTTCACACACGCACTCTTTTTGCACAGTTACTCATTCTCCTTCACACGCACTTGATCTGTCTCGACTGAGGCACTCTCCTCGGTCCATAGCATATAGATTTATTGAAAAGTCAAACATCACAAAGGTTGACCATGTACGTGGAGAAAAAGAATTACATCTAGTACGACAAACATATACCATTAGATTCACTATGAGATGTAGTTTTCTATGATGTATCTTTGGTATTGTAGATATAAATAACATTTCCGTAAACCTGATCAAAGTTTCCAGAGTTTGACTTCTAAAAAATTTACATGCACTGCATTATCGAGCGCATGGAATATATCTTTCCCCCTCTCAGCTATCTGACGCACCACTCAGCCTTATCGGGGCTCCTCAATCTCTCTCAAAGTTTATTGGTCAGTTTGGTTCATGACCTAACCCTCATGCCTTGATGGCCGGTACTGCCTGGTGTGGACGTGAGATGTAAAATATTTCTACCTGGCCAGGCTTGTGTGGTGCTGAAGCGTTTGGTTCATGCCTGGGCCAGGCAAAGCATCAACGTCTCATCAATCAATCCATGCATCAATTATTTAATGCTAATAACCATCCATGTTGATGTTAGCCTCGTGGCCACACGACCAGGCACGGCCATGCGTTCGAAATCGGTCGCCTGGGCCAGGCTACTTGTAGTGTCTGGAGTTCAGCCAGGCTAATTAAAGTGCAAGGGAACCCAGGCCAGGCGGGCTTTCTTTCTCACAGTGTAGCAACCAAACAAGCGTGCATGCAATCCAGCCACAACCCCAGGCTAGGCAAAAGATGCTCAGGACAGAAGCCAAGCTGGCCTTATATCTCCCTGGTTCACACATACACATGTCTCGCTCGTGCTATACATATAGACCCATCCAACACTCTCCGCCCTTGTTCTCTGTCCATGTGACACGCACCCCCCTAAGTACCATAATCCCTCACTCCATCATAGGCGCAAGCACTCCCCCCTCCTAAGTATGATTATCTCTTACTAGCCATCAGGAACAGACGTATTGTCTCCTTCCATCCATACGTCTATCTCGATATCTGTCGGGGCATCTTCTGTCGTGCACACACCTTGTCACCCGATCTCCCACCCATGTAGTCCCATCACGATCTCCAAGGGTTCTCTCTATGACAAACATATACTCTCTCCTCCCCATGTCTACATTTTCTCCGTACATCTCTCTCGACCTCTCTCCCTTGTTTGTCAGACCCCTCTTGGCCACGTGCTAGGGGTCTTGCTCTCTCGGTTCTAGACAACCACACAGTATCTCCTCACCTTGCCTCCGTTGTCGAAGATGCATGTGTGATATCTTTGCATAAGACATGCATGCTTTTTCTCTACTTTTATAGTGTGTTGTCCATGTCTCTTTCACACACGCACACACACTTTTTTCACTCACTCACTCTCTCTCTCTCTCTAGTTAGGGACTCTGTCACGTCCATAAGCATATGGATGTTTTGAAAAGTCAAACCTCAGAAAAGTTTGACCAGGTATATGTGGAGAAAAACATTTACATCTGGAATGATCATTAGATTCATCACAACATGTACTTACTTGATATTATCATTTATCTTTGGTATTGTAGATATAAGTAATTTCTTTATATACTTGGTCAAAGTTTCAAAAGTTTGACCTAAAAAAATGTTGGAACTACATTATCGAACGGAGGGAGTAGCTCTTTCTCTCTCTCTCTCTGCTATCTCTCACGGGCCTCCCCTCTCACTCGAACTCTCTATACAGACAGATTATACGCTCACTATGTCAGCGTATAGCTCCGTATATTGTTTAGTTGACCGGTCAACCAATCCACATGCTGCCTTGTCAGCTCGTGTTCTCTATCTTCTTGTGCTGGCCCATGTGGCAGTGGGTGAAAATAAGTAAACTAGAGGCCCATCTGACACGCGGTGAAGTAAACAAAGTTGAAATCACTCGGGGTAGCACCCCGCACGCTAGTAAATTGAGGGCGCATTGAGGACAAACTTCTTGCGCGCGAAGGACGCGCTCATGCACAATTCACCATTGCGCGGTGGCATGCACATAAGGACGCACTCGCGCACACCCAGCACACGTGTACACCAGCGTCGCTGCCGGTTGAGATGGACGGCGAGGCAGCCAACAAGCAGAGGCTGCTCGAGCCAAAACCGCATCCGGCGAGCATGGACTTCATCAGCAGCCTCCCCGACGACATGCTGCTCGTCATCATCGGCCTCCTTCCCACAAAATCTGCCGTGTGGACCACCCTGCTCTCCCGGCGGTGGCGCCCCCTCTGGCGCTGCGTCCCCCTCAACCTCACCGTCGATAGCTGCTTCTGCGACGGGGATTGCAAACGCATGGCTGCAGTCTCCAAGATCCATTCATCGCACATTGGGCCAGCCAGATGCCTTGACATCCGCATGTTCAGTACCAACTAAAAGGTCCAACCCAAGTTCGACGAGTGATTCTTATCCCCGCCCTAGATCAGCTCGAGGAGCTCAGCTTTGAAGCTGGACGATGTCGCTCTCTACCACCGTCCGCGCTCCGCCTCATGCCGACGCTGCACTGCGCCAGCTTCAGCTCCTCCTATCGTTCCCAGATTAATGTCGCGCCCGCCCTTCTTCTCCCTAAACTCAAGCAGCTCGACCTCTTCGATGTTGTCATCTCGAAGAAGGCTATGGAGCACCTGCTCCGCAGCTATACTGCGCTCGAGTACCTTCGTCTTGAGCAGATCCACGGGTTCATTAGCCTCCACATCGCCTCGACGAATCTCCGATGGATTTATGTGTCTTGCTGGCCCTGCAACAAGACATTAATTGGGAAGAGATCACTCCAGCTATTCCACGTTATGGTCATTGAGAATGCGCCTTTCCATGAGAGATTGCTTGTATCGGATCTACAAGGTCCAACAAAAACTAGGGTCATTGACGCGCTGAAATTGACAGCATTGGTGTACTCGTCTGCCAAATTCTCCGAACTCTTTATTGGATCCTTAATCGTTCAGGTACATCACTCATCTTCTTCTCCGTCTTCTTGAAATTCACATTTGTAAATTTCTTCTTGATGTATTTACGACCATCTTCCAGAAAATGATTCCCACAAGCTTGACCCAGTCCATGCGCACAGTGAAGATCTTAGCACTAAAATCTATCGGCCCCAATCTGGATCAAGTTGTTGGATTCCTTACATGCTTTCTGCGCACGGAGAAGCTACTCATCGAGGTGAAACTTCTTTCCTATAAGTAAACGGTAATCACAACGTAGCTCATTTTTTTTGTAATTTTCCCAAATTACGATGGCAAGTGTAGTGTTCAAAACTGCATCTACGCACAGCACCGAAAGAAATATTTTTAGTATTTTTTCTCGCGTGATCACCTGCATCGTTTTTATGTTGTACTACTATAGTAGCCTAGGCTAGTCATAGTGGAAAGTAACTTAGACTACTCCAGTAACTCTATGGTCACCCTAAGAGCAAGTACTACCTCCATCCTGGTTTACTCTTCCAATTTTGTAGTATCAAAATTTGACCATAGATTTAAGTTACAAAATGTTAATGCGTGTCACTAAGAACTATATCGTTGGATTCGTATTTGAACATAATTTCAAATGGTGTAATTTTTAGTGACAGGTATTGGCATTTTCCTAGGTAAATCTATGGTCAAAATTTTATACTAAATACGAGGTAGTATTACCTCCGTCCCAAAATTCTTGTCTTACATTTGTTTAGATACGGATGTATCTAACACTAAAATGTAACTAGATACATCTGTATTTAGACAAATTTAAGACAAGAATTTTGTGACGTAGGCAGTACAAAAGTGGGCTATGTAGGCCAAAAACATGTGCCAAATTCACTTGTGATGCATTTGGCATCGATGCCCCTCCATTGCTCACCTGGTGCACCAATCTGGATCACCTACTTTGCTCCGGTGCCAAATTAACTCACGCAATGAAAAATCACCGCGTGGGAGAGAGAGAGGACCGAGGCAATGAAAAACACTTTTTGGGAGAGTGAGAGGCTGGTGTAGTTGGTTTGATTGATTTGTTTATACATGTGGGTCTGTGTGCACAGCGGTGCCAACTCTCTCACATCGCGAGAGTGGTGCCAAAATCTTTTGATTTGACATTGATGCGTATTATGTGGCATACTTTTGCGAAATATGGCATCAGCCACATAGTGGAAGGCAACAAATGCCCAAGCTTTTCACGTGCTCCTAGTTAAATATGAGGAAACAGAAAGATAGAAGAGAGAGGGGGGAGAGAGTGAAAAAATATCACTAGCCAACCAACCCTATCGTATGAGCGAATAATATTGGTACCTCTTGATGAAACGGCAATCTTATGCAGCCTGCTGCTCTAATATGTTCTCTTCTTTTGCAGAAAAAAAACACCCGAAAGTGAAAAATGTGCTGCACTATAGCAATCTCATCGAATGCCTTGATCTCCATCTGACAGAAATTGATTTGATCGACTATCGAGGCAGCACATCTGAGATTAAATTGGCCAGGTTCTTTGTTCTGGAGGCAAGTGTGCTCAAGGTAATCTGGTTTGGCGTTCTCTGGCGCAAGAATGTATGGCATGCTGATCACCGCAAGCGTCTAAGCCTAAATGACAAAGTCTCCGCAGAAGCTGAATTTGTTTTTGAAACATCAAGTGGCCAGAGACTCGAAAACTTATTTGCCCATTAGTGTTTTGACAGGGCGGTGGATTTTAGTTTGTACGATAATGCCGCATCCACCTAAAGTAACGAAAGTTCTTACATAAACTTCCTAGTAATTCCCTCTTTGTAGGTGCAGCATTACTCCTAACATTTGTAATATCAGTTTGAAACTTGTAATATTACTGTGTCCTATTCTTGCGTTTTCAAAATCTTGCGAATCAAACAGGTCCTAAGTTGGTGATGATGTTGTGCCTCCCATCTTTCACCAATAGCCATCGGATCTAGATCTGACGCATACAAACCAAGCTTCTCCATTTTTGCAAAAAGATTCCCACACTTGTTCCCTATTTACAAACAACTCCTTGTCTCTGACAATGAGCCTTATCTCCTCCCCACCACATCTAGAAGGCCATGGAAAAAATCTGGCACGATGGCCGCTGCCGGAGCCGTCCACCCCCAATCTTGGTGTTCCATGCAATGCACGGGCATCTACACACGGGAAATTATGTCGAAAAGGGCTAGTTGTAAGCAGGCTAGCTCTACAGCCATGATGATAGTGACTGCAGACAGTGAGGCTGACTATGGTATGCCGAACACGGTGCCTATACTCAGGTGTCATCTCCGGCGCAGGGTCTTGTCACTTCACTGTGAGGAGCAGCACATAATAATTTGACCAACGGGTATGAAAGTGCGTTCTATCGACTAGAGGGGGGTGAATAGGCAATTTTTATGAAAGTCTTCAAAACGTGGAAGTTATGAAGACAAACAGTAGAGATATGCCTATCACTATGCAGCGGAAGTTAGATTACACTAGGCAAGCCATGGTCAAGTATTCAATAGAGTGAAAGCACAATGACAAGTAGCTGCAGTGTAATAAGGATCAGGTAGGAAGAAGTTATGAAGCCAAACAAATCATACAGTTACATTGTGAAGACAAAAGATATAGCAAGCATGCAATGGCTTCACAATGAGTAAAAGTAAGTAAAAGGAAGTGAAGATGAAACCAGTGACTCGTTGAAGACAATGATGTGTTGGACCAGTTCCAGTTGCTGTGACAACTGTACGTCTGGTTGGAGCGGCTAGGTATTTAAACCTTAGGACACATAGTCCCGGACACCCAGTCCTGAACACGCAGCTTAGGACACCAAGTCCTCACCGTATTCTCCTTGAGCTAAGGTCACATAGTCCTCGCCCAATCACTCAGGTAAGTCTTCAAGGTAGACTCCCAAACCTTCACATACTTCGTTCACTGGCAATCCACAATGTCTTTTAGATGCTCAGAACGCGACGCCTAACCATCTGGAGGATGCACAGTCCTCAAGTGTAACAAGTCTTCAGATCACTCAGACAAGAAGACTTAAGTGATGCCCAATTTTCTCTGGCTCTGGGTGGTTAGGGCTTTCTCCTCGCTAGGAATTTTCTCTCAAAGGCTTCCAGGTGGGTTGCTCTCAAACGACAAAAGCCGTGCACTGAAATCTGAGCAGCCAACCATTGATGGTTGTAGGGGGTGGGCTATTTATAGCCACTTGGCAACCCGAGCTGATTTGTCCCAAATGACCCTGGGTCACTAAGGAACTGACACGTGTCCCAACGGTCAGATTTCAAACTCACGCGACAACTTTACTTGGGCTACAAGCAAAGCTGACTTGTCCGGCTCTGGACAAGATTCCCTCTTATTGTCTTCACTCGAAGACATTGGTTTTTGGTTTAGGCATCACTTCAGTCATTCTGACTAGTTCTCCTGGACCCCACTTAACTGTACGGTGGTTCCTATGACTCAACACAAGAGAAAAAGAATTACGAAAGATCTAAGTCTTCGAGCTCCATTGGCTTCATATCTTGTCTTCTCTTGTCATAGACTTCAATGTGAATATCTTCATATACCACCTTTGGCTTCAATGTCTTCATACAATTTTAGGGGTCATCTCTGGTAGTAAAACCGAATCAATGAGGGACTTCTACCTGTGTTATCCTGCAATTCTCACAAACACATTAGTCCCTCAACTAGGTTTGTCTTCAATACTCCAAAACCAACTAGGGGTGGCACTAGATGCACTTACAATCTCCCCCTTTTTGGTGATTGATGACAAACTAGTTGAAGTTTTCAATGGGGAATATAGTCTGTGAAATTGAAAAGGATAAGGAATTGTCTTCATAAGTTGCAAGGGCTCCCCCTGAAGATGTGCATATAAGTTAATTTGCTTTTGGAATGCAAATGCACATGGCAGGTTGTACTTGTGGAGATCCACTTCAGCTTATGATGACAATCCACTATGCATGTGAAAGTATATGAAGATAATGACATGCATAATGGAAAATGGACGTCTGCAGAATGAGATAAGTGCAGAATTTATCATCGCACATGCGGAATTTATCTTCGCAAAACAGGGTGGCAAACAAGTAGAAGACGACCATCTGGTTTAAGTGTTACAACTCATAAGAACCAAATGTAGCAAAAACGAGAGTTGTAAGCACGAAGCAAAATATAAGGCACCCGCCCATATGAACCCGCTTGAAGACTATCAATATCTCATATGCTTCTCCCCCTTTTGTCAGTAATGACCAAAAAGGGTTGAAGACATAGAGTCTCTACTCGTTCCCATGAGGAGTAGGTGAAGTAGCAGGGTTGTTGGTGTTGGTTGGCGGTGTAGAAGAGCTTGGAGGTGCTAAAGCATATGGTGGTGAAGTAGCATCGTCTTCTTCCTCAATGATTCTGGCAGTGACTGTGGCGGGAGAGGAAGAGAACTCAGAATCTTCAAGGGATGGAGTTCCCAGCAGCATAGCTCTTCGAGGAGGTGTGGAGTAAAACTTGAATCTTTCAGTGAAGCCATCCTCTTGAAGATCAGCTTCAGAAAGCATCATCGTTAGCCCTTTCCATGTGCGGCGACAGGTTTCATGGGCAACGAAAGCGTTCTTGGTGGCAAGATTTCGGATGCGATTTACATCCACCAATAGGCTTTTCATCTGTCTCTTCAACCAGCATGATGTCTATCCTGCTTTTGATGAAGGGCCACAAGAAGCTCTCGGTCATTGAGAACACGAGTGCGCTTCTTGGGTCTTGAACCAGTTGCACTGTTAGTGGCTTCAGTTGAAGCAGGGTGTGGTGCACGTGTAGTGCCAGCCAAAGGATACACCCTGGAGATGGCTTCAACACCTTCAACATTTTGAGTGAAGCTCTGGTGTTCTGCATTCTGAAGACTCAGAGGTTGCTTGGCAGGTTCAGGATAGATGGCTTCAGCAGTGGTATCCACATCAGGCAAGAAGATCCGATGGTTGCGGGCTGAGGGCTGATACGAGATGGCAGAGTGAAGTTTGATCAGGCTCATTACCCAAGGAGCATAGAACTTTAAACCAAACAGATCTGAGCCTGATGCAGCTAGTTGGCGTATGAAGAAATCCTGTGCGTTGAAGCATTTGCCATGAAGGATACAGAATATTAGAGTCTTCATTGCACCCTCGATCTTGGCATTTGGAGAGTGTCCTTTAATGGGCCAGAGAGTCCGCCGGATGACGTGATAGATGGTCCTAGGCAGGTACTCAAGGTCTTCAACGAAGAACTCTGTGGGATAAGGAGCATCATGGGGCAATGGCTTCATCATGGAGAGCATCTGACTCATATTCGGTTCAGGCCTCTGAGATATGCTCTCAATAGCGTCATTGTGTAACCGACAGCCTTGCTCGAAGAATTCGCATGGAGTGGGCAGGCCAGTGAGCTCAATGATATCAAATGCATTGGCTTCGTGATGAACGTTGCCGGTCATCCACTCCAGGACCCAAGTCTTCGGATCTCTGTTGTATCCTTTGATGTGCAGTGTGGCATAGAATTGTAGCAGGAGCTCTTCGTTCCAATGCTCTTCATCAGTGACAAACTGCAGGAGACCCACTTGTTTGAAGCAATCCAACGCTTCCTCTAGACAGGGCAGACTAGCAATAGCTTCAACATCAAGGCGCTTGTGCGGGAAAATGCGACCTTGGTTGTACAGTATACAAGAGTAGTAGCTGCGCTGAGGATAGCTCCAAAACCTATCTGATGAAATCCTTTCCCTTGAATAGGGGTTCTTGGAGCTATTGAAGAAAGTATTATCTGCCCTGAAGCCATTGATGTTGAAGGAGCCAGGTGCTGATGCAGGACCTGGAAACCTTGGCAGTCTTGGGATTGGCTTCTGGACCTGAGGCCTGTGCTCAACATGATAGTTGAATTGGGGACCGGCAGCAGACTCAGGAACAGAAGTGGTGGGTTCAGTGGCTTCGCTGTCTTCAGAAGCTTTTGCTGGGGAGGGCTCCACATTAGCTTCGTTGTTGGTTCTGGCAGCCTCAAGATTTTCATCCTCCGCTTGACTAGCAGGAGGGTCTGTCACAAGCACATTCTCCTGGAGAACTGCATCTTGGTGGAGCTGGTGAGTGGGATCTTGTGGTACTTCTTCTGTGGCTGATGCAGACGGAATGTCTTCAGCAGAGACTTGAGGCCTTGGACCTTTGCGAAGCCTGCGGAACACAGAGGACGCCTGTGGGGTTGGAGTGAGCTGGGCCTCATAGTCTTCTTCCTCTTGAGGGCGATCCACCCATGAAGCATCCTGTGCAATTGGCGTCAGTGGACGACCAACGCTGATGAGTTCGCTGTGTTCTAACTGAGGAAGGGCTGCATCATCTGCTACATTGTCACGATGACCAATGTCTTCAGCAGCGATGGGATCAGCTGCTGGAATATCTTCAGCGTCAGGAGCCTCTGTGTAAGCAGGCTCATGAACCGTCAGTTGACGTTCTGCGTCAGGGTGAACCATAGAGATGGGTTCAACTATCAAGGGCTCTGTGGGAGCAGCCCGAGCTCTCTTGGTCTTTCTCATTTTCTTGCTGGGGGCAGTAGGAGAGGCTTCTGCGCTTTTCCTCTTCCTAGCTTCGGCCTCAGCAGTTCTTGTCTTCTTGAGCTCTGAAGCTGTTGAGCGGCTCTTTGGCTTCGAGCCAGTCGTTGCAGTTTGGAAGACAAGCGGAACTGCTTCCTGCCTTGGTGCCTCTAGTTCAGCTAGAACAGTCTTCTTCTTTTTCTTTGGGGCCATCTTGGGATTGATGCCAGGACGCCCAAGTGCCTTGCGCTTCTCAGCCTCATTGTAGGCTTGCACACATCTGTCAGCCAGAGTCTTCATCCGCTCACGTGAACCCTGAGCTTCTGCACGCTTCTTCAGAAAGTTTTCCTTTAGCTCATGCAACATGATCTTGAAGCTCTTCACTTCTTGCACGCTGAGCTTGGCCATATGCTTCTTGAACTGAGCCTTTTCATGATCAATTTTCTGCTTCAGTTCAACTATGCGCTGGGCAATGGCAAGTTCTGAAGCAATAGCGCCTTGGAAGGCGACGCTGAGGCCAACGGGCAACTGTAGATCTTCAAAGCTGATGTTTGGTGTGGTAAACCACTCGTCAATGAAGTTGTGGATGATGGCGACATCAAAGAGAGGCAGATTGTTGAAGATTTCTGCTTCTTCTTTACTCTTGATGAGTTGCTCAAGAGCGTCATCTCCAAGATCTTCATCACTCGACAGATCAATGGCTTCGCTGCGCAGGATGGTAGCAGCTGTGAGCTCTTTGCCAGTGTGAGACAGAGGCATCTTGGCCTTCTGGTGCCTTGAGACGCATGATAAGTCTTCAGACTGCACACTGTCTTCAGGAGGTGCAGTCGCCAATGGCTTCGCCTTTGATATTTTTGGTGAAGGGGGCGGCTTTGAAGCTTTTGGCTTCTTCAACTGCCTTGGCTTCGGCACTGCAGGCACTGCAGGCGCTTCATCAGACTCAGTATTAGCTGCAGGCTCATTCACTGTAGTCCCTTGAACCAAGATGTAGGTGATGAGGCCTTCAAGGTTGGCATACGGACTGATGACATTGGGTTCTGCTTCTCGCGTGCCATCTGCCCTTGGTGCTGAGGGACCAGGGTTGAAGTCTAACCCAAATTTCATCTTGTTATGCTTCGCTGAGTTTTGGGCAAACTAGAAGTTGCGCTTGAACAGATTGTCGTCACGACACCAGAGTAGTGACGACGGATGTGCATCATTAGGCTGTGGCCCACGAACCATGCATGGATAGAATCTTTGGGCAATGGCTTCATCTCTGGACCTGGGCACAAGGTTCTTGAATAAGATGTCTCCCCACGGTCTTTTGATGGCACTCTTCTCAGCATACTCTTGGGTTGTGAAGCGGTACTTGAACCATTGTTCTGCCCAATAGCGTCGAATCCATTGGATTCGGGTCTTGCGCTGACCATAATTCTCTTCAGGATCTGTTTTATACATTTCTGCCAGTTCATCAGGCAGATCTTTGGATGTTCCTCCACGTCGCTGTCTGCCCCCCTTCCTTGCTGCTGTTTCTGAAGCCATAAACTTTAACTTGAAAGGCTTCAAGACGTTCAAAGGCTTCAAAGGCTTTTTCTTGCTGGACCAACAGGAACTGGCTTCAGGAGAATTTATGTGATGTTGTAGGAATTCTGCAAATGAATGCAGACTATGAGAACCAAAGGATTCTCCCACAGACATGTACCTGTGACAGCATTAAGGTGCGAGGGAACGGGAAGAGGTCATATGCATTCTCAGAAGATTTTGAAGATAAATCAATTTAGAAGACATTGACCTCATCGTGCGAAGACATTCACTTATAGATAAGAAGTTGGTTCCAGATTTGTACGAATCCACAGATCAGTACAAGTGAGGAATCTAACTACTTTGTGAAGCACAAGTGAATATACTAGGCATGTTATGAGATGCAGTTTGAGAGAGATCTAGTTTGTGTGAACAGAAACTACTTGTGGTAGAAAGTGACAGATCAATAGGATCAATGGTGCTGTAAAAAGGGAGTTTTATTTACCACACTGAGAACTGCTAGACGGAGTGGGAGATGAGGCTGAGCAGTTCACTCGTCCGTGCCCTAACTTGGCGACGGAGGAGACCTACGGCGACGGCGGAGAGTACGATGTCCGCGGTCGGCATGAAGACGGCGTCGGAGAGGTTGCGGCAGCGAAGCGCTTCGTCGCCGGCGTCGTCAAGAGCTAGCGGTGGCGCTAGGGTTCGTGCGAGGGTGGAAGAAGAGATAGTTACCGCTGTGAGTATGTATTTATAGGCACAGGGGCGGCACTGTGCTATTACTCAGGTGCCCCTGGCGATTTGCATCTGAGGAACGCGTGGCCAATTTGCGGAAGTTTGGGGTTTGTTCCACGTCACATGCACGCCTGGATTGTTGCGTGGTCGTTCCTACTTCTCCGGATTTTATGTGGAGGAATGAGCATTGAAAACGGACTTAATGGTTGTCTCTGTATCTTCTGCTGACAAGGACGCAGTGAAGACATTCGACAGTTTCAATAGAATGCATATGACTTGGAGAGATAGAGTTTGAGATAGTAAGCATAGAGAAGTTGGGGTCCGATCACATTCACTTAGTTCAAAAGATTCAACACGAAGACATAGCTATAAGTGAATGCTGTAGAGGACAGAACACTAGCATATATATATATATATATATATATATATATATATATATATATATATATATATATATATATATATATATATATAATCAACATAGTGAAGATAATCATCAATATATGTTGAGTTCGAAGCCAAACCAAATGTGAAGACATTGCAAGGTAACGCCATGAGAGAAACACTTCAAAATAGAACGTTTGGTGGTGGCGTTACCCACCGTATAGGAAGTATTAGACCCAGACACGGCGCACAATTATCGTGGCGCTCCAAAGTCAAATCCCACATTAATGTATTCACACTTAGAATGTATGTCTTCACTGATTGAAGATATACTTCACTTCGTGTGTAGCACATCTAAGTCATCAATATGCATAAGGGTTAGGATGTGTGCCTGATCACAGGACATTTGAGGATTCCAGGATATTTAGCTCACACCGTAACTTGCAAAACCTCTTCTTATCCAAGGGCTTGGTGAAGATATCTGCCAATTGCTCTTCAGTGTTGACGTGTATGATATCAATGTCTTCCTTCACAACATGATCTCTGAGAAAGTGATGACGAATTTCAATGTGCTTTGTCTTCGAGTGCTGAACTGGGTTGTTGGCAATCTTGATGGCGCTTTCGTTGTCGCAGTAAAGTGGCACTTGCTTCAGATGAATGCCATAGTCCTTGAGTGTTTGCTTCATCCATAGAAGCTGAGCGGAGCAAGATCCAGCAGCAATGTATTCAGATTCAGCAATGGAGAGGGATACACAGTTCTGCTTCTTCGAAGACCAACATACAAGTGATCGTCCCAGAAAGTGACAAGTGCCTGATGTAGACTTGCTATCAACCTTGTCACTAGCATAATCAGCATCCGAGAATCCAACCAAATCAAACTCTGAGCCCTTTGGATACCATAATCCTAGAGTTGGGGTGTGAGCCAAATATCGAAGAATTCGCTTCAGAGCTAAGTGATGCGATTCCTTTGGTGCCGCTTGAAATCGAGCACACATGCAAACACTAAGCATAATATCTGGCCTAGATGCACATAGATAAAGTAAAGAACCAATCATGGAGTGGTATACCTTTTGATCGAACTCTTTACCATTGTCGTCAGGACCCAAATGATGTTTGGCTGGCATTGGTGTTGTGAAGCCTTTGCAGTCCTGCATACCGAACTTCTTCAGGCAATCTTTGAGATACTTCTCTTGAGATATGAAGATGCCACTGCGTTGTTGTCGTATTTCAAGGCCAAGAAAGAACTTCAGCTCCCCCATCATGGACATCTGATATTGCTCTTGCATCATGTATCCAAACTCTTCACTGTACTTCTGATTGGTGCAGCCGAAGATAATGTCATCCACATATATTTGGCACACAAACAGTTCACCATCATATGTCTTCGTGAAAAGAGTGGGATCTAGGGAACCAGGTATGAAGCCTTTGCTCTTCAGGAAGTATTTGAGTGTGTCATACCAGGCCCTAGGGCTTGTTTGAGGCCATACAGTGCCTTGTTGAGCCTGTATACCATGTCAGGATGTTTTGGATTTTCAAAGCCAGGCGGTTGTGCAACATACACTTCCTCTTCAATCTTGCCATTGAGAAAGGCACTCTTCACATCCATTTGATATAGAAGTATGTTATGATGATTTGCATAGGCCAGCAGTATGCAGATGGCTTCAAGCCTAGCCACAGGAGCAAATGTTTCATCGAAGTCAATGCCTTCCACTTGAGTATATCCTTGAGCAACGAGACGAGCTTTGTTTCTGACAACTTGACCATGCTCATCTTGCTTGTTGCGATATATCCATTTGGTGCCTATTATGTTGTGCTTCTGTGGATCAGGACGCTTAACTAGTTCCCATACATTATTCAGCTCAAACTGTTGAAGCTCTTCTTGCATAGCTTGAGTCCATTCAGGTTCCATGAAGGCTTCTTCAACTTTCTTGGGTTCTGATATTGAGACGAATGCGAAGTGCCCACAGAAATTTGCTAGCTGAGTTGCCCTTGAACGAGTGAGTGGACGAGGTGCATTGATGCTATCAATTATTCTTTCAATCTGCACTTCATTGGCAACGCGAGGATGTACAGGGCGAAGACTTTGCTCTTGCCGTTCATTGTCGTTGTTGGAAGGAATGTCTTCAGGCTGAGCATTGTCTTCATGTTGATCAGGTGCTGAAATGATAAGTTCTTCTTCAGGATGAGCTTCAGAAGGTATAATATCTCTAGTTCCCATTAGCTTGATTGATTCACTGGATGGAACTTCATCTAGCACACTTGGCAGCTGCTCTCTTTGTGATCCGTTGGTCTCAGCGAACCGCACATCCATTGTTTCGACCACTTTGTAATGAAAGAGATTGAAGACTCTGTAGGAGTGCGAATCCTTTCCATATCCAAGCATAAAACCCTCATGTGCTTTTGGTGCAAATTTTGAGGTGTGATGTGGGTCCTTGATCCAGCACCTTGCGCCAAATACTCTAAAGTAACTGACAGTTGGCTTTTTGCCAGTAAGTAGCTCATAAGATGTCTTGTTCAGTAGCTTGTGAAGATAAACACGATTGATTGTATGACATGCAATATCAATGGATTCGGGCCAAAATTTTCTTGGGGTCTTGTATTCATCTAGCATCCTTCTGGCCATCTCAATTAGTGTTCTGTTCTTGCGTTCGACGACGCCATTCTGCTGTGGCGTGTACGGGGCTAAGAATTCATGTGTGATGCCCAAGGTATCAAGATATGTATCAAGGCCAGTGTTCTTGAATTCAGTGCAAGTCACTTCTGATGTGCTTTATCTTGGCACCAAAATTGTTCATAGCTCGATTGGCGAAGCGTCTGAAGACATCCTGCACTTCAGTCTTGTAAAGGATTATGTGCACCCAAGTATATCAAGAATAATCATCAACAATAACAAAGCCATAGAGGAAAGCAGTAGTAGTAAAAGTTGAGTAGTGAGTGGGACCAAAAAGATCCATATGAAGCAGTTCGAAGGGTCGAGTAGTGGTCATGATTTTCTTTGAGGGATGTTTTGCCCTCGTCATCTTCCCTGCTTCACAGGCACCGCATAAGTGATCTTTCTTGAACTTGACGCCCTCGATGCCTATGACATGTTTCTTCTTCGCAAGGGTGTGGAGGTTCCTCATGCCAGCATGCCCAAGCCTCCGATGCCAAAGCCAACATTCTGAAGCTTTTGCAAGAAGACATACTGCAAGTTGTGGCCCTGCTGAGAAATCTACCACATACACATCATCTTTCCGATACCCTTCATACACTAGAGACTTGTCAGATTCCATTAGTACAAGGCAACGATATTTTCCAAATATTACGACCATGTTCAAATCGCAAAGCATTGAGACAGACATTAAGTTGAAACCAAGGGATTCAACAAGCATGACTTTATCCATGTGTTGATCCTTTGAGATTGCAACTCTACCTAGACCCAATACCTTACTTTTACCAGTGTCAGCAAATGTGATGTGGCTCTTGTCGCATGGACGTAAGGTTGAGTCCATAAGAAGGCTTCTTTTACCAGTCATGTGATTTGTACACCCACTGTCAATAATCCATTCTGAAGACTTTGAAGACGCTGGTGTCGTACCCTACAGTGCAGTTAGGGGGATAGGCTTCACAAAGAGAATTGTGAAGCAAAAACATTTGACGAACCAGTGGGTTATGAAAAATTAGATCCAGATTAGGACTAATTGGGAGAGTAGCATGCGATTCAGGAACGAAGTACATAATGATGCCGTTCGGGCATTTTATCTTGCGCCCTACAAGATTTTTAAGGTCCCCAGCAATAGCGTCAGAAGATTTTGTTTTTCTGCTGGAGACCTTTCCCTGCAAAAGAGAGTTAAGCTTTCTTAACCACCCACATCTTCAAGGGTGGCTTAGAAGCAATAAGTCTAAGTGCAGCATCTGAGAATTTTGGTTTTGGAGCCCTAGCAAACAGTCTAGCAGGCGGACCATAGTACTCATATGAACATGACGGTTTGATGAACCGCTCTCATATTCATATGCCTGAGTATGGTTTCCCTGCAAAACATTTGGGTTAGTGTGACTCAGGTGAGTCCTCTGTCTGCATGAAGCCTTTGGACTGAGGTTTGTCTTCTTCATGTGAGGTGTCATGAAGAAATTCACAGGAAGATTTTCCAGACACTTTTTCGGAACCCACATGTTCTTCATAGGCGGTCCATTCCTGCAGTTAGTACCAATGTACCTTGCAAACACTACACCATTCTAATTTTTAAACAGTACATAGTTTGCATCAAAGGATTCATCAATGATAATGGGGTTAGCACAGGTGAAGCCAGATAAATTGGATGGATCTGCTGAAGGTTCCTTTGCAGCAACCCACTTGGTTTTGGGGTACTGCTCAGGTTTCCAGTAAGAGCCATCTGCATTTATTTTCCTTACGAACCCTACACCCTCTTTCCTAGGGTTTCGGTTCAGAATCTGCTTTTTCAGGACATCACATAGCGTCTGATGCCCTTTAAGGCTTTCGTACATCCCTGTTTCAAGCAATGTCTTCAACCTAGCATTCTCATCAGCAATAGCAGTGGTATCCTCAGCAGAGGGGTTAGTTACCACATCAACAGTTGAAGATATTGCAACAGCAGTAGCAGTGGAACATTCAGCAACAGAAGTAGCATTATCACACTCAATGCATTTAAGACATGGTGGTTCAAATCCTTCCTGGGCAGAACTGATCTGTTCGACGCGAAGTGACTCGTTTTCCTTTTGAAGATCTTCATGAGCCGCTCTCAATTTCTCAAGTTCTTGCTTCCTTTGAAGATAATCATAGGAAAGCTTTTCATGAGTTGTTGAGAGAGTATCATGACGATCTTCAAGTTCCTGATACTTAACGTGAAGATTTTTTATGTCTTCAATTAAGGATTCAGATCGAGGCTTTTCAGCACCCAACAAATCATCGCTTCTGTCTAAAAGTTTTTGAATATGTTCCATGGCTTTCTGTTGTTCAGTTGCAATTTTAGCGAGTGTTTTGTAACTGGGTTTTGAATCACAATTAGAGTCACTGTCACTAGATGTTTGATAGTGAGTAGTGTGTTTGTTTACCTTGGCACCGCGTGCCATGAAGCAGTAGGTAGGAGTGGAGTAGTCCTTTTCATTTGCATCGGTGTTGGTGATGAGGACATTTTCTTCAGTGTTGAAGATGGACTTGGCGACGTATGCTGTAGCCAGACTTGCAATGCCAGAATCAGACTCCTCCTCAGACTCCACCTCTGCCTCCTCAGAAGCGGACTCCTCCTCTGAATCCATTTCTTTGCCAACAAACGCATGTGCCTTGACAGATGAGCTCTTCTTGTGTGATGAAGACTTTGAGGAAGACTTGGAAGAAGACTTTGTGTATTTCTTCTTCTTCTTGTCGTCAGATTCATATTCCTTGCTCTTCTTCTTTCTGTTCTCATTGTCCCACTGTGGACACTCAGAGATGAAGTGTCCAGTTTTCTTGCACTTGTGGCATGTTTTCTTCTTGTAGTCATGAGCAGAAGCTTCATTATTCCTTGAGCTTGATCGTGAAGACTTTCTGAAGCCTTTCTTCTTGGTGAATTTTTGGAACTTCTTCACTAGCATTCCAAGTTCCCTTCCAATGTCTTCAGGATCATCAGAACTGCTGTCAGATTCTTCTTCAGATGAGGAAACAGCTTTTGCCTTCAAGGCACGAGTTCGCCCATAGTTTGGACCGTAGATATCTCTTTTCTCCGAAAGCTAAAAATCATGTGTATTGAGCCTCTCAAGTATGTCAGACGGATCGAGTGTCTTGAAATCAGGACATTCTTGGATCATCAGGGCCAGGATGTCAAACGAACTATCAAGTGATCTCAGTAGCGTCTTGACGACTTCGTGTTTGGTAATCTCAGTGGCGCCGAGGGCTTGAAGCTCATTTGTGATGTCAGTGAGTCGGTCAAATGTGTGCTGGACATTCTCATTGTTATTTCGCTTGAAGCGGTTGAAGAGATTGCGAAGGACACTGATTCTTTGATCTCTCTGGGTTGAGATGCCTTCATTGACCTTGGAGAGCCAGTCCCAGACCAGCTTGGATGTCTTCAAGGCACTCACACGGCCATATTGTCCTTTGGTCAGATGACCAAAGATGATGTTCTTGGCAGTAGAGTCCAGTTGAACGAATTTGTTGACCTCAGCAGCAGTGACACCTTCTCCAGCCTTGGGAACGCCGTTCTCGACGACATACCATAGGTCGACGTCAATGGCTTCAAGATGGATACGCATCTTATTCTTCCAGTAGGGATATTCAGTTCCATCGAAGATGGGGCACGCAACAGAGACTTTAATTATCCCTGCAGTCGACATAGGTAAAACTCCAGGTGGTTAAACCGAATCACACAGAACAAGGGAGCACCTTGCCCTGATACCAATTGAAAGTGCGTTATATCGACTAGGGGGGGGTGAATAGGTGATTTTTATGAAAGTCTTCAAAACGTGGAAGTTATGAAGACAAACAGTAGAGATATGCCTATCACTATGCAGCGGAAGTTAGATTACACTAGGCAAGCCATGGTCAAGTATTCAATAGAGTGAAAGCACAATGACAAGTAGCTGCAGTGTAATAAGGATCAGGTAGGAAGAAGTTATGAAGCCAAACAAATCATACAGTTACATTGTGAAGACAAAAGATATAGCAAGCATGCAATGGCTTCACAATGAGTAACAGTAAGTAAAAGGAAGTGAAGATGAAACTAGTGACACGTTGAAGACAATGATGTGTTGGACCAGTTCCAGTTGCTGTGACAACTGTACGTCTGGTTGGAGCGGCTAGGTATTTAAACCTTAGGACACACAGTACCGGACACCCAGTCCTGAACATGCAGCTCAGGACACCAAGTCCTCACCGTATTCTCCTTGAGCTAAGGTCACATAGTCCTCGCCCAATCACTCAGGTATGTCTTCAAGGTAGACTCCCAAACCTTCACAGATTTCGTTCACTGGCAATCCACAATGTCTCTTGGATGCTCAGAACGCGATGCCTAACCGTCTGGAGGATGCACAGTCCTCAAGTGTAATAAGTCTTCAGATCACTCAGACAAGAAGACTTAAGTGATGCCCAATTTTCTCTGGCTCTGGGTGGTTAGGGCTTTCTCCTCGCTAGGAATTTTCTCTCAAAGGCTTCGAGGTGGGTTGCTCTCAAACGACAAAAACCGTGCACTGAAATCTGAGCAGCCAACCGTTGATGGTTGTAGGGGGTGGGCTATTTATAGCCACTTGGCAACCCGACCTGATTTGTCCGAAATGACCCTGGGTCACTAAGGAACTGACACGTGTCCCAACGGTCAGATTTCAAACTCACGCGACAACTTTACTTGGGCTACAAGCAAAGCTGACTTGTCCGGCTCTGGACAAGATTCGCTCTCATTGTCTTCACTCGAAGACATAGGTTTTTGGTTTAGGCATCACTTCAGTCATTCTGACTGGTTCTCCTGGACCCCACTTAACAGTAAGGTGGTTCCTATGACTCAACACAAGAGAAAAAGAATTACGAAAGATCTAAGTCTTCGAGCTCCATTGGCTTCATATCGTGTCTTCTCTTGTCATAGACTTCAATGTGAATATCTTCATATACCACCTTTGGCTTCAATGTCTTCATACAATTTTAGGGGTCATCTCTGGTAGTAAAACTGAATCAATGAGGGACTTCTACCTGTGTTATCCTGCAATTCTAACAAACACATTAGTCCCTCAACTAGGTTTGTCGTCAATACTCCAAAACCAACTAGGGGTGGCACTAGATGCACTTACAGGGTAGTACAGTGCTAGTACTCCTACTACTACATTTGTAGTACTACTACTAGTACTAGTAGCACCACCGTCTGGATTTAGGAGTACTACCACGTCCATCTGGATTTTAGTATTTGACTAGCAATATCTAGTAATGCATGTCACAAAAAATGTACTACTCCCTTTGTAAATAAATATATTGTGTTTTCTTCCTATCGGCGAGAGAACTTAATGTTTTTTTGCTAACTAGAGTACTAATAGGATTACATGCAATGAACTGAACACTGCATGTCATGTTTGGTAGTCTCAAGTCACTGAAAGCATGCACGGCCCACATCTCTCATTGGTTGATATGTCACAAAATAAGAAACAAAGAGGGAGTTAATGCACCGTGCCTAAGTATTTTGGGATTATTTGGTTTTCGTAAGGTGACTTAGACAACATTTTTGTTTACATGCATTAACATTTTATTAGTTAAATCAAAGGTCAAAACTTGGCGCAAAATGCAAAGGGGACCAATAAACCAGTAAACATCAAACTTCTCTCATTTGGCCCCAACTAGAGGTCCGGTGAGATGGCTATACTGCACCGGCACGGAGGGGGACGCAGCTTCATTGACTTACGGCAACTGCCTTTGGGTGAATGACACGTGGGCCTAGGGGGTGGCTGGCCCACCTATCATACAACCAAAGGCAGGTGCAGTAGAGGGCCGAGGAGTAGTACGAAATCCTATGCACCGACGCACGCTAACCAAAGGCAAGAGTGAGCACTCAGATTGCAAGATCAGTTGACTGGAAGCTAAGCTAGACCCATGGAGGTGATGAGCGCGAGCATAAGCCGGCTGGGCCAGATGGTCCACTATGCCGGGCTGCAGCCCGACACTGAGGAACGTCTCTAGGTAGTATGCTTGAGGCCGCCAGGGCGAGGGGCCGCTTGGACGACAACTTCATCTACTTGTTCTACGAGGTCCTCGTCGATTTCCTCGACAAGTTCATCCTCGTCAAGAAGCTTGCGGACGACTTTGACGTAAGACTCCAGCCGACGCGCCCAGGCTCTGCGATGCCCGCCACCCTCAACGGCCACTATGGTGACAACCTCTTCGACGCACTGGTGGCCCTGCAACTACCCGCCGTCGCGCCGGAGAATGTCCACCTCGAGGTCGCACTCGCCTCGCAGCGCCTAGCGCAGCAAGACACCATCGACATAATCACCCACATCTACGCGCAAATCTTCCAAAAGGACTACTACATGCAAGAGGAGGACGATAGGAAGCTGACCTTCTTGGACCACATGGCAACCTTGGACGGCACTGTTCAGAAGCATGTTGAGCTCGCCGCCAACGCCGCTGCTCCTCACACGTCGGTTGGTGACCCGACGCACTAGGGCGTGAGGATGTCGTAGATGGATCCGTATGTATTTTTATCTTTCCGACAAATCCATGTAGTAGTATATGATACTACAGTAATTATCTTACCTTTCGCATCAACTTCATAATTTTCGTATGTACTCCATGCATGAATGGCGCCAGAACCAAACTTCTCATTACTCTAGGAAAAATCGTTATTTTCTATGTATCGGTCGCGCCATGGAGCAGAACCAAATATTACAAGTTACGAGTTCAGAAGGAAAAGCCTGCCGTGTTCACGTCGCACCACCACAATTACAAGTGGGACCATAGGTGAGCAAACTGACTATCGGCAAACCCCCACCCCACCCACCGCGCGATGGCTGAGAAAAAAGGAGGGATAAGAGATGGTTGTAGCATGGACTCCAAGAAAATTGGTGTCGGATGGGACTCGCGTGGGTGGCATGTGCCGTGCTGCTAGACGTGAATGCTAGTTATGGCCCATGCCACCCCACTATATCGAGCCTATATCGAGCCTATATCGACGTACGTAGAACAAATTTCCTGTTGTCCATGCCCAGCCCTCCTCTATCTCTCTTCTCAGCCAGCCAGCGGACACGCGGAGCCCATCGTCTGTTTGCTCACATGCGGCCCAACGTGTCAGTGAAAATGCAAGAGGACCCAGTGAACCTGCACATCTTTCACCTTGACGTGCTGGTGATGAAAAAAAATTCAATAAAGATCTTCGGTGGCCGCTTTTGGAGTTAATCAAGAGTATTAAGATTCTATTTACAGTTCAACCCAAGATGCACATCTCGTGGCTTCAACTACCACTCTATTTTCTTTCATGATACGACCTGGATGCTGGATGTCCCACGTGTCGGCAAAAGGAGGAAGAACCCAACAAAATCTTCGGTTGTGCTCTCGGATTAGACTAGTTGTGCAAACTTAAAAATTTTATTTTGTAATCCCTCCGTTCCAAAATACTTGACTTCCATTTGTCCAAAAATGGATGTACCTATATACTAAAACATGTCAAGATACATATATATTTTGACAAATAGAAGGCATGTATTATGCAACGGAGGGAGTAGAATGGATGCAAGTTTTTGTTTTGGGAAGAAGAGTACATCCATATATTGGTAGAGCGCAATTTAATAGATGTTCTATCACTTTTAGCTAGCACAGAGGCTAGAGATGAGATTAGTGCACTTGTTGATACTCCTACTAGAATAGAGGCTAGACATGAGACTAGATGCGAGGAAGCAACGTCTACTTCTTTACACTCGAAGAAGAAAGAAGCACGCAATATCGAGCCTCCGCAGATCAACGATGAATGTATCGAGAAGGCACTAATCCAACTTACAGGAGTAGTAAAATGTATTCTTGTGGTTCTTGTTTTCTTTGGTCTTGCTTTTCTAGTCAAAATTATCATTGGAGTTCGTGCAAAACGGAGGTCCGTTTGGGGTCATGCGTTGGAGTTGGCCTTACAAGTGGGACCGCAGTTAAGAAAACCGACTATCGGCAAACCCCCACCTCGCCTGCCGCGCGATGGCTGAAGGTAGAGAAACGATGAGGTTGAGGAGATTGCTCTAGCACGGACTGCAAGAAATAATATGGTGTATGATGGATGTCGTGGTGGTGGCGTGTGCCGTACTCCTGGACATGAATGCTTGTTCTGGCCCATGCCACCCTACTACTCCTACTACTTACTCCTACTACTAACTCGTACTATATAGTACTAGTATCGAGGATTCGAGTTGCTGGTTATGTACAGCGAACACATTAACATAAGGCTACAGTAAAAACACCCGCCCGACGCGCGAAGCATGTGAAGCTAGTGCAAATAGTGTACTACTATTGTTGATTGGCCTCACCCGATAACCTATTGCAATGCACGTACAATTATGCATTTGGAAAATATTTTTTTGCCTCGTTGCACCACTCACTCAGAGAAGCGACTTGAAAGCCATTCATAAATTTAGTAAGTTTATCACAGGCATATCATTTTATTACATACAACAGGTCATCAACCCACATCGACAACGAGGATACATTATAAATACTAAAGTTTTCACCACACAACAAATAACAAGCAATGAAATGAACTTCAAATCAACCATTCCTCGGCGTTGGAAACGCTTGCTTTGAACCACAAGTGATTCTCTAGGACAGGCCATCGATTGTCAATCTGGAAACCAATGCCGGACTGATTATCCAGGCTGAAGCGGCCTACTATATCAGTACCGGGGTAGGGAACCACCCAAATGTCCGAGGTATAGACACAGTTGCTTCTCATAAATGGTACTAGTATCATTGTGTCAACAACAGTTGGATGGACTTTCACCATCATCGAATAGTTTTTTCTATGGAAGACCGAGTTTTCTCCAAGACTATGAATTATGTACCAGGGAGAAGGAGTTTGCACTAGCACACTAGTGTCCATCCCGAATACCATGCAACGGGTGTTGGAATAGGTCCGGAGAGTGCGACCATGGGAGACTACACCTGCTTCCTTAGCAGTAACATCATCAGTGGGATGTATACACACAAGAAGGTGATCCATCGGAATTAGTTGCCATGCGCCACAGAGTATATGGGCACTGCTCGTCCTCATGCTCGTGATCATCACCATCGTCATCCCCCCCTTAGTTATAAAAAATTTCAAGTATAGGTGGTGGGATGTTCACAGGACCTTGGAAACACAAGAACAAGGTTAATTAGTAAAGGGAAACTTGCTAACCCGCATGCTTGTGGATGAAACAATTATAATTACCGTGGAAGAAAAACGTATCGAAACTATGAGGATCCCATGCAAAAACAGTGCCACGAGTGGTGGCAGCAAACACAAGGCCCTCGTATTGAATTGCATCACAGTACTCATCCGTGTACAGAAACTAATTTTTGAGCAATATCCGTCGAGTCAAACCACCAAGGACGGCAACAAGCTTGTCCAAGATAGCAACAACTTGATAGTTGTTGTAATTCCAAGTGCGGTTGGGAACTCAACAAATTGCTATCTTCCATAGAAGACAGTCACCATGATCGTATTTGAACATGCGTACAATACCGGTGTGCTCAACCTCTGGGCAGTCTGCTGAGATTTTTAGAAGTGGAACCCGGTCACATACACACATTCACAACTTCCCACTCGAAGTTGGACCCAATGTAAACAACCCAATCTCCATTTGCGCCCTCCCAAGCCTTGCCTCAAGCGATGGCAACTTAACATCATACGTATCATTATCAAGCGGCATCAACTGGCACAGGCGAGGCCTCTGTCATCCCGGCGCCAGTCATCAGGGTCACGGCGAAGAAGATAGGGGAGATCAAACCGCTCCTTGACTATTGGGTTCTTAGTATTGATGTTATTAGTTGAGTCGAGAATGGGCTTGAACGAGCCTGCCATGCTAGCCGAGGTGATGACGTCGCACCGATCAATGAGTTCCTCCACCATGTTATCTTTCAGATCGGGGCAAGAATAACAGGGTCGTTTCTGGCCTGTTCCCTCCATGGAGAAGACGATCGAACAATGGCAGAAGAAAGGGTGAAGGGCTGAAGAAAAATGGAGTAGGGAGAGGAAGAGCGTGCGATAGCAGTTCCAAATCGAGAGGGAAAGGCGAAGAGTCGGTGGACGGTTGCCAGTTTGCCACGGTTCACGAAGAGGCGCCCTAGCCTACACGTCCGTTTGGCAATTCTCCGACTACTCGCCATCATCTCACTGATATGTTGGAACGGGACCACATGTCAACGAAACATGGTGTGTAATTTCTCGTGCAAAATGCGATCTGGCCGCGTTGGCCCGAGGTGCCGCATTGGTTATCGACCATTATTTTTTTAATGGCGTGCCGACCAGTTTTGAAGCACGACTAACTGGTACTGTACACACAGAAAATATAAACTACTCTACCACTACTCCACCTCCAGTACTAGTAGTATAAAAAAGATATATAGGCTGGAGCTTGAGCGCTTTCTTGCTAAGGGCTGCCCACTTGCTTCTCACACTACCACCCTCTCTCCAGATCTGAAAAAGACGGCCCCTCTCTCTCTCCTCACTGGTGGTCACAGATCCGCCGGGGAAGAAAAGGACGTGCAGCGTTGACGCAGTCGTCGTCGGCGAGCGAGGTCACGCACTGACGACAAGGCCGTCCTCTCAGACCTAGCGCCCGCGCGAGATGGCCTCTATCCCCAAGCTCGCTGTGTGCGAAGGACGATGACCACGAGCGAAGCCACTTCCCACCAACCCTCAGGTATGCTACCTCTTTTTGAACCATAACCTTGTTCTATTGCCCCATCTGCCACATCGTTGCATGTGGATCTTTTTTCACTCCACCATCTTCCCAATTTGCTATCCTCTGCTCTGCTGGCCACGCAGACGAAAACCATAATTTGCACTATTAAAGGAAACCCTACTTCATGCAGACTAATCCATGTCTGGGTTGAATAAGGAAAGGAAGGGAGACTATACTGTCCAAGAGAGTAGGCATCGAACCAGCATCTAGGTTGAAAAGGGGAAATTCAGTAGCTAAGGAACGAGTCTCGTATCTCTTGGTTGAAGAAGGGTAGAAAGGCATGACAACGCAATAGAGAATGACCAGGTCGATCGGTTTGTTGTCCTCGCATAGGAAAAAGGTGGCTAAAGAAAATAAAAATGGGACGTAATCCACATATGCTGCCTGGATATTTGTTGCTCTGGGCAACCATACCTCCCTGACCACTCTGTGTCCGTGGAGGTATATCGTACTGGTGCGCCCACTGTCCGAATGGGCCTCCCATGCTCTTATTTCCACTTTTTTTGTTGTTGGTATAATGCCAACAGTCAAGTCAAGCAATGCTACTGCTAAAGTGATGCCACATTTAACTAATGCCGCTATCAGTCTAATGCCACTGATAAATTTAAGCAATGCCATTTAATGTCACTGGATTATTTCAGGGTTAGCTGTTGATTGTGGATGTATTAAAGATTTTTCAGCTAAGGCATTCTAATGCTGTTGCACAGCCAGTATACCAACGATGAAGCTTGTTACTACCTTCAGATTTTGCACTGTTAATGCTTATAGATTACATACCTCACTTTTTGGTTAAACTTTTTGTACGGTGTCACCAAAATGCCAAGGCGCTGATGTCATTTTATTTTGGTTAAACTGCACATACAATTATGAAGACAAGAGGCAAGGTCAAGAGTGGGCACCTCCTCCTCCGGCTGTTTTCTTGATTCATTCGATCAAGTTTTTATGTTTGATCGATTATGAAGATTGGGATAGTAATTTTTAAGGTCCCCCCGAGTTCGAAATGATATTTACCTTGGAGGTACATGCTTTGCAATTTTTTTATACTGTCATTAGTTAATGATGCTAGTTACCTTCAGACTTTTGTATTTGGTTTAATGCTCATGCACAACTAGTATACCAATGCTGAAACTTGTTATCTTTACATTTTGTATTGTTAATTCTTATAGAAACCTTCCAGTGCTAGAGTTTATTGAAATCTGTTCAGTAAAACCATTGTACTATACCCTATAATAAACTAACTACTCTACTGTTGCACTAGCCATTGGATTATTGTATATTTGTAGTATTCGAATGGTGTTGCATTAGCATATGGACATAAATAAAGTGTAGCAAGCTTTCCTAGATATGTGCTCAAGAAAACTACTACCTATTTTTCTAAATACTAGACGTTTGGGTACTTTAAATTGAACCGCGAAAACATGTTATATTAAGGTACAAAGGGTGTAGAGTTCACTTAAATTATCCCGGTAAAGCTAGTCACACCTTTGTTAAAATTAATGTTCATTATGTTATCGGAGGAGGTCTATATGTTTGTCTCTCATTCCTGTCGACTACATACCTGACATCATGATGTAATATTAAGTCATTTCCTTTTGTATAGTGTCACTGAATTGTCAAGGCGGTGATGGCATTTTATTTTAGTAGAACTGCACAAAATTTGCTTAAAAGAAGAGGAATGATCAAGAATGGCTCAGTTTTTCAGAAAAAAACTATGTATGCCTTCCTGACATCAACCACTGTTGCTTTATTTATTCCTTCAAACAGGTGGTTAGAAATTGGAATGCTTATATTTGTGAGTCTATGCTTCAACTAGTGCCAGTTTTCGAGTAATCACACTTTCAATATCTACGCAAATAGGGATGCTCGATTTTAGTGGAACTGCACAAAAAGTCAAACTGGTTCAACATTAGGAGCAAGTTTTTTTCAAAACCTTTATATCCAATTGGTGGCACTATGAGCTGTTCATTACGAAGGTAAATGGTTTGCTACTATCTTGCTACTCTTTTTGTATTGTCATTAGATAATAATACTAGTGGTTTGCATGTGAATTTATTGGCAGGGTGGACCTACATTGTAGGTGCAGGACAAGATTCAATGATTGGATGCTCATTTTCGGTTGTATCGATTTCACCTCTTCCATCACTGCGAACATGGATATCCTTGGTCTGATGAAGAATAGGCGCTATATTTGCGCTCTGAACCAGCAAATCAATTCAGTATCAAATTGTCCAGGGCAAAACATAACTGTATCAGATTGTCCAGTGCAGAACATGACAGATGCTAAGCGGAGGAGACATGTTTAAGCCGAAAATACAAGGTGTGGTATATGTTTACTAGCTGCTTGATATTTGTACAGACAGAGATGTCTGCCCGTTGCTATTTGGCAAATAAACAAAGTATCCGCAATTTTGGTTGAACTGCAAAAGAGAATAGTATGTTCACTACAAGCAGTGCCATTTGAAAATAGACATAGAAAGATTGGATAGTCACTTCATGGACTAGAGAAAAGTAGTACTGTACTATTTATTGGCCAACACTAGGTGCTTCATTGCTTTGGTCTGATTATACAATGGGCATCATTTTCCCTAAGTTAAAGTTTGTATTCTGAAAATAGTCTCACAGTGTGATCGAGAGAAGACCAAATCATATTGCAGTGGATGTTCCTCCATCATGTGTGGTTCATTCTCATGGTTCCAGCTATTGGTGAAACCACTTACGTTTGCAAGAGGAATTGTAGACTTCACAAACAAATTTGTCTTTCAGTCTGTACTGAATGTTGGCTAAGAGAAGCATCCATGTTAGTAGGAAGAACATATGTTTTTTTCTGGATCTTTGCTTTTGGAGCTACATATTTGTATATGATCTATGAATCATTGAGATGCATTAATATGTTGATCTTATGTATGGGAATCGTACTAGTTAGTTTTAGTTGCGACGCAAGATCCGAAGTGGCTGATCTTTGCTTTTGGAGCTACATATTTGTATATGATCTCTGAATCATTGAGATGCATTAACAGTTACTTATTTATGTTCACTCAGTGTTTACAAGTTACTGATTGATCACTAGCTAGCCTACAAATGCGCTCCTGGCAGTTTTATTTGCGACGCAAGATGCGAAGTGGCAGTTTCTGAACAAAAATGCCTAACTCTGAAGAAACTGACAAGCTGCACTATCGATCCTACACGGATAAAAATGCCTACCTCTGAAGAAACTGACAAGCTACACTATCGATCCTACACGGATAAATATTGGATCACGCACGTACTACCTCCTTGCCGGTTTGCAGGGCTCAATTCAAGAAATGACCTACACGATCCTACACGAATAAATAGCGGATTACGCATGTACTAGTACCTCCTTTCCGGTTTGCAGGACTTAATTCAAACCTCTCATCAACCAAGGTACTCCTACGTCCGGGTTTATTAGTCCCGTGAGCAAAGCAGCAAGACCAAGGCATGGCAATAATTAACGGCATACAGAAGTTTAATCCTAATTAATTCCAGCGATTTAAGTGGATGCATGTGTGCCCTCGGCTGCGACTCGTTGCATGCTACTTCGCGTACTGCTTGCGAGCGATTCTGAGTGCCTGCATGAAGCCGGCCGTAATTAAGGCAGCTAACTGATGTGAAAAAAGATACGCTTTAATTGTTGCAGGCTTTTTAAATCCGTGGAATCATTATTGACAAGGAGGGAGATGACTCGAGTGCACTCGTTTGACCGCCATGCCGGCGTGCGACCTAGACGGGACGGGACGGCACAGTCATAATTTCAGTTTCTCTAGTTTTCCACGGCAAGCTGGCGCGCTAAGCCATTATGCCTTGAATTCCGATGACCATCGCGCTACCTTCCGCCTATAAGTACTATTTCCCGGCCTTCTCCGGTGCCACCGTGACCCAACTCGCCATATCCTCATAAGCGGTAGGCGACGCCGGAGGCGGTAGGCGACGCCGGAGGCGGTCACCGCCGGAACTAGTGTTCGGGTTTTCACCGGAAAGCAGACGGAGCGAGGAGGCATTCTATCTGTCTTTAGATGGCAATGCGGAGATCGAGGAGTTGTTGGAGCGCGACCGCATGGCAGAGGTGCAGGAGTTGTTGGAGCACGACCGCCTGGCGGAGGAGCGCCGTATCACCGATTTGTGCCGCCAGCGGGACATGGAGCAGCAGCGCACCGACGCTCAGAGTCGTGAGCAGAGCGCCCGCAACTGGGCCGACTACGTGGAGCCGGCGCCCGGCAGATAGCCCTGGAGGCTGTCGGGCACGCACGCATTCGCGACGCCGATTTTTACTACCAGCTCGTCAACTGGGTTTCTCGCTTGGAGGCTGAAGCTTCGGTGGACCACGCCTGCATGGAAAGGGCCAACGCGCGCGAGCAACGCGCCCTATCACACCTCTTGCAAGTTCGAGGCGAGGCACACGACGCCGGTGCCGACGTTTAGCATGTACCACAGATGGCGGCCGGAATCGTTTAGTTAGCTAAGAGAAAGTTAGTACTTGTACGCTACTAGAGTATTAGTGGGAGTAGATAGTTAACTTGACTATGATGGTTGTCAATGTGGAAGTTCAGTACTCTTTATGTGGATCGGACTTTTTACTTTGCTCTGAATGTTGAACTTTCCGTTTGAACATATGGAATGGGCTTTTATTTTTTTAAATGGGTTGTATTTGTCCTCCACGGGTTTAGAGGCTAACTTGTGGGCCTAGCAGGTTGACGCGTACACAATCAGGAGATGATTGTACGTGGAGAGGCTGACAGCAGGGACCCGCCAAGGTCATAGCAGTACGCAAGCAAGTGCCTCCTTATTTCAAGCCAATAAAAAATGGCTCCTCCTAGTGGATTTCCGACATCTGGGTCCCATGCCATTGTCAACATAGTCAATAAACGAGAGAATTGCACAACGAGCGGCTGACACCAGGGACCCAACAGCTCGCCCAGTTATTTTTGTTTTGGGTTAATTTGATAAATGCCACTCCAAATGTGGTGTATCCGTGAAATGCCACTGCAATTTCCAAACTTTGAAAAATGCCATTTCTATTGGCATTTTTCAAAGTTTGCAAACTGCAGTGGCGTTTTTTGAAGTTTGCAAAAATTGTAGTGGCATTTTTCAAAGTTTGGAAATTGAAGTGGCATTTTTATGAATCTCCATAATTGTAGTGGCATTTATCTAATTTGTTTTTCAGAAGGAAGCAGGGTGTCAACTGGGCTGTGCGCGACACTCTGGCCTGTCTAGACAATCTTTTCTTTTATGTTTACCACAGGCTAGCCCATTTTTTTGTGATTTGTCAAGTAAGTCGCTTTATCAGCCCTATTGGGCTGCAAATCTTTCAAGACGAGGAGAGCTTCATTCGGCTGGCCGAGAAAATGGCCTATCAGTAATGAGAAATGGGTTGTACATTTTTAAAACACATCGAACCGGCAATTAGTTTCAAATATCTTTTTTTCATTTTGAGCTTTTAAATTGCATTGATTTTTATGTGTGGACAATTTATTGGATTTTATATTGATATACATTTATTTTTAAAATCAGTCTGAATGTGACTCAAAATTTCGGGATTAAAAACAGTTCAGACCGCACCGACATATGCAAAATTTCATATAATTTTTTAATCGTGGCCACAATATGGGCTGTAATGCTAACAAAAAGAATATGGGCTCCAAAAAAACCCGTAAGAATTAGCAAATGGGCTGTAAATTATTTGAAATAATGGCATATGGGTTGTATGCTGTTTTCCACAGATTTGAGGCTTTCCACAGATGGCCTGTATACTGTTGGATGTCCATCCAACGGCCGTCATGCTTCTTCAATCTCCGCTCTTCCTGCTCCAGCCGCTCAAACAAGCGCCGGCGGGACTGCCTGCTCCCTCCTCCCCGCGGCCGGCTGTGCTGCCGCGCAGGCCTTGTTGGGGAACGTAGTAATTTAAAATTTTCCTACGCACACACAAGATCATGGTGATGCATACAACAAGAGGGGAGAGTGTTGTCCACGTACCCTCATAGACCGAAAGCGGAAGCGTTAGCACAACGCGGTTGATGTAGTCGTACGTCTTCACGATCCGACAGATCCAAGTACCGAACGCACGGCACCTTCGATTTCAGCACACGTTCAGCTCGATGACGTCCCGGGAACTCCGATCCAGTAGAGCTTCACGGGAGAGTTCCATCAGCACGATGGCGTGGTGACGGTGTTGAAGTTGCTACCGACATAGGGCTTCACCTAAGCACCGCTATGATATTACCGAGGTGGAATATGGTGGAGGGGGGCACCGCACACGGCTGGGAGGGATCAACTGATCAACTTGTGTGTCTAGAGGTGCCCCCTGGCCCTGTATATAAAAGAGCAAGGGGGGAGACCGGCTGGCCCTCTATGTGCGCGCCAGGAGGAGTCCTCCTCCTCCTAGTAGGTGTAGGACTCCCCTTTCCTACTCCTACTAGGAGGAGGAAAGGAAGGAGGAGAAGGAGAAGGAAGGAGAAGGAGGAAAGGGGGGCCGGCCCCTAGTCCAATTCCGTTTGGGCTAGGGGGGCCGCGCACCCTGCCTCCTCTCTTCCACCACTTGGCCCATGAGGCCCATTACTTCTTCCTCGTATTCCCGTAACTCCCCGGTACCCCCGGAAATACCCGAATCACTCGAAACCTTTTCGATGTCTGAATATAGTCATCCAATATATCGATCTTTATGTCTCGACCATTTCGAGACTCCTCGTCAGGTCCCCGATCTCACCCGAGACTCCGAGCTACCTTCGGTACATCAAATCACATAAACTCATAATACAATCCTCACCGAAACTTTAAGCGTGCGGACCCTACGTGTCCGAGAACTATGTTGACATGACCGAGGCATCTCTCCGGTCAATAACCAATAGCGGAACCTGTATGCTCATATTGGATCCCACATATTCTACAAAGATCTTTATCGGTCAGACTGCATAACAACATACGTTGTTCCCTTTGTCATCGGTATGCTACTTGCCCGAGATTGGATCGTCAGAATCTCAATACCTAGTTCAATCTCATTACCCGCAAGTCTCTTTACTCGTTCCGTAATACACCATCCTGCAAATAACTCATTAGTTGCAATGCTTGCAAGGCTTAAGTGATGTGCATTATCGGAGGGCCCAGAGATACCTCTCCGACAATCGCAGTGAAAAATCCTAATCTCGAAATACGCCAACCCAACAAGTACCTTCGGAGACACCTGTACAGCACCTTTATAATCACCCATTTACGTTGTGACGTTTGGTAGCACACAAAGTATTCCTCTAGTAAACGGGAGTTGCATAATCTCATAGTCATAGGAACATGTATAAGTTATGAAGAAAGCAATAGCAACAAACTAAACGATCAAGTGCTATGCTAACGGAATGGGTCAAGTCAATCACATCATTCTCCTAATGATGTGATCCCGTTAATCAAATGACAACTCATGTCTATGGTTAGGAAACATAACCATCTTTGATCAACGAGCTAGTCAAGTAGAGGCATACTAGTGACACTCTTTTTGTCTATGTATTACACATGTATTATGTTTCCGGTTAATACAATTCTAGCATGAATAATAAACATTTATCATGATATAAGGAAATAAATAATAACTTTATTATTGCCTCTAGGGCATATTTCTTTCAGGCCTCACCGCCCCACCATACTCCCATCGCTGGCCTAGCCATCCCTCTACTCACCCACACCTGCTGTTATTCTCCGGCGACGGCAGACGAACCAGTAAACCCTCGTATAGTCGTACTCCCTTTCGCGTGGGAAACAAAAACAATTGCCGAGTCTTCCCTGCCTCCGTGTCGTTCCCTTCCTAGGCGTCGCCGTCGTCCACCGGCCTGGTGCTCTCGGCGTGGCGTGGTCAACGTGGTCAACGACCGACATACATCTGAAGTGGACTGTACGTGGAGAGGCTGACAGCTGGGTCCACGGCCGAACGCAAGGAAATGCCTCCTTATTACGCGCAAAATAATGATTCCTCCACCTAACATATGGGACCCATCGAAAGGGCCTCTGTATTTCGCGAAAAAAACGTTACCGCCGCTGACAGCTCGGACCCACCAGCTATATCTTCGCACGCAAGGAAGTGCCTCCTTATTACGCAAAAAAATGAACACTCCCCCTGCTAGCTGGGACCCAGTCTAGTGGGCCTACTAAGTTGACGGGGACAAAGGGCTTTGTCAACTTAGTCAATATGCACGATTCTAGCTTGACTGACCGTACGATGTCCATCCAACGGCCGTAGTGCTTCTTCAACCTATGGTCTTCTTGCTCCAGCCGCCCAAAGCAGCGCCGGTCGTATCGCCTGCTCCTGCCTCCCGTGGCCGGGTGTGCTGCCGCGGAGGCCTCACCGCCCCATACTACTCCCATCGCTGGCCAGGCCATCCCTCCACTCCACTCACCTACACCCCTTGTTATTCTGCGGCGACGGCAGCGCAGCCGAACCAGTGAAACCTCGTACTGCTCTCCGCATGGGCATCCACTGCCACGTCTTCCCCGGCTCCGTGTCGTCCCCTTCCTAGGCCTCGCCGTCTTCCACCGCCATGGTGCTATCGGCGCGGCGTGGTCAATGTGGTCAACGACGGAATTCCATTGGAAGAATATTGTACGTGGAGAGGCTGACAGCTAGGTCCACGGCAGCCGCAAGGAAGTGCCTCCTTATTACGCGGAAAATAATTATTCCTCCACCTGACAGCAGGGACCCGCCGGACGCCCACCAGTATTTCACGAAAAAACGTTTGCCCCTGGCTGTTGGGACCCACCCGACGGGCCACCATATTTCGCGAAAAAAATGTTCCCCCTGCTGTCAGCTCGGACCCACCGGAAGTGCCTCCTTATTACGCACAAAAAAATGAATACCCCCTGCTAGCTGGGACCCACCTTGGTGGGAGGCTGACTTGTGGGCCTACTAAGTTGACGGGGACGGAGGGCTTTGTCAACTTAGTCAATATAAACGATTCTATCTCCAGTGATCGTACGATATCCATCCAACAGCCGTAGTTCTTCTTCAACCTCTAGTCTTCTTGCTCCAGCCGCCCAAAGCAGCGTCGGTCGTGCCGCATGCTCCTGCCTCCCGTGGCCAGATGTGCTGCCGCGGAGGCCTCACCGCCCCCTACTATTCCCACCGCTGGCCAGGCCCTGTGGTGACGGTAGCCTCACACCGCAGCCGAACCAGTGAACCCTCGTACTCCTCCCCGCGCGGGTTTCCACTGCCGCGTCTTCCCCGGCTCCGCATCGTCCCCTTCCTAGGCCTCGCCGTCGTCCACCGCCCTGGTGTTCTCGGTGCAGCGTGGTCAACGTGGTCAAGGAACGACATCCATCGGAGGTGGACTGTAGGTGGAGAGGCTGATAGCTGGGTCCACGGCCGCAGCAAGGAGGTGCCTCCTTATTACGCGGAAAATAATGATTCCTCCACCTGACAGCTGGGACCCACCTGACGGGCCACTGTATTTCGCGAGAAAAACATTTCCCCCTGACTGCTGGGACCCACCAGCTACATCTTCGCACGCAAGGAAGTGCGTCCGGGCAAAAAAAATGATTCTCCCCCTGACTGCTGGGACCCACCAGATACATCTTCGCATGAAAGGAAGTGCGTCCGGGCAAAAAAAACAATTCGCCCCCCTGACTGCTGGGACCCACCAGCTACATCTTCATACGTAAGGAAGTGCCTAACAGTCGGGACTCACCTGGTTTAAGCGTACGTAGCGTTGTCATTCTGGTCGCGAACGTGTACGTACATATATACTGGTGGATGTAGAGGTGCGCACGTGTTGTAGTAGAGGCGCGCACATAGCATGTACATGTACGTACAGCGGCCAGGGTGCAAGAAAGAAAATACGGCCACGTATGTGTTCATACGGGTGGGGTCTCGAACGCCTGCTCGCGCATATGTACGGCGAGGGATCATGTACATGGCTGGGTCGGAACGGAGAAACAGCGTCGTTGTCGTGTTCATGGGGAGGCAACGGAATGCGTAATGTTCATGGGGAGGCAATGGAATGCATCATGTTCATTGGGAGGCAACGGAATGCGTCGTGTTCATCGGGAGGCAACGGAACGCGTGGGAGCCAACCAGCTGGGTCGGAACGGAATGTGTGGTCGTGTTCATCGGGAGGGCTTGGACGGAACAGGCGATGGAAACGAGCCCTGGCATACCGCGGAACGGAGAAAACGGACCTCCTATGGTCGAATCGGGGGTTCTGTTGATCGGGAGGGGTGTGGCGTACCGCCAAACGGAGGAAACGGACCTCCTACGGTCTAAACGGGGGTCTTGTTGATCGGGAGGGGTGTGGCGTACCGCAAACCGGATGAAACGGACCTCCTACGGTCGAAACGGGGGTCCTGTTCATCGGGAGGGGTGTGGCGTACAGCAAAACGGCACTCCACGGGATACTTTTCATCTCCACCGTCGACCTCCTCCAGCCTCCACGGGCTCCTGTTCATCCAGCCTCCACCGCGCGCTACTCCACCGGCTACTGTTCAACAACCCCTCCACCGTCTACTGTTCATCCAACCCTCCACACCACGGGGTCCTGTTCAACCACCCCTCCACCGTCTACTATTCATCCAGCCCTCC
>NC_041393.1:13855838-13892754 GCF_002162155.2 Triticum dicoccoides
CCGGGTTCACTTAACAGCCATCAATCTATTGCTCGGGTTAGCATGCATCCTACGAGATACGGCTAACATCAACACCACAAAAATACGGAAGAATGAACATTTGAAGAAGCTGCTTCTAACTAGGTTGCACGCAAGATTCATGTTCCCCGGTCGGAAGGACGATGTCGACCCATGGGATGATGAGGGCATTAAAAAATCAACAAAAAAGCCCTAGGGAAGTTCAGCAACGCATTGAGCGCTTGGAAAACTAGGGTGAAAAGGGCAATTCAAGTAGACCATGAAACCTACGCCGAGATTGTTGCAGACAATCCAAAAATTACAATAGAGGACTTTGAAAGGTTCAAGGACACTTGCAATGAAGAAGCTGCCAAGGCCAGGTCGGAGAGAGGCAAGCAGCTGCAGGCAAAGAACATGGGGGAACCGCCGCCTTGGAAGTCGTGGTTACACGGGAAAGAGGCCCGTGTGGGCTAAGGAGGACGTAGAACGTGAACGTCAGGGGATCCCAGACCAATTGGCTGAGTTCACCGACCAGCAGGAGCACGACTTCATCTGGGCCCGATTCTCGTGGGACACCAACAAAAAGATTTTTTTCACCGACGGGCCGACTAGGAAATTCATGAGAATACTGGTAATTATTCTTTTACCACCTTACATATTAGGTTCTGATCAACGAAGTCTACTAGATTCTAGTCGCATTCGTAAATGATTCACGGTCCATTTTGCAGAGAGACCAACACAAGCTTGCGGTCGAGAGCGACTCGTCGACTCAGTCGACTCGGTCGTCGGCGAAGTACAAGTGGGACACTCCTTTCAACCGGGCCATGAACATAATGATGGGACACCCGCCCAGCCAGCGGCCGCAATATGGACGTGTGCATTGCGCCGGGGATGGAGCCACGTGGAAGTACAATTATAACGAGGACCCCGAGGCCAAAATACAGAGAAAGAAGTTCAGGCAAGAGATTATCGACGAGAAGGTGGCGTGGGCGATGGAGAAAGCAAAAGCTGAGATAATCGCTACCTGTAGAGATTATATGGTGGCTGCCTTTACAAGCTTGATTTCAATAGTGGTCACATGGGTCCAACAAAATCCAAACGCGGCACCAAGTGATTTTTCCATGCCCAGCTTCACCGGGAGTAACTCAATGAACACCGCACCCATACCCATACCTAGTATGGCAACCGCACCCGCACCTCCTCCAGCACCTGCTCCTGCACCCAGTTCTCACACCAGCCCTAGCTCCGTCTCTGGCTTGAATGTCGGGCCGTCGACATTGGCTGAGCT
Organism: Triticum dicoccoides; assembly: GCF_002162155.2. Taxonomy (NCBI): domain Eukaryota; kingdom Viridiplantae; phylum Streptophyta; class Magnoliopsida; order Poales; family Poaceae; genus Triticum; species Triticum dicoccoides. Next base: position 13,857,124 of record NC_041393.1, read on the forward strand.
CGACGCCCTCATGGTAAATACGTGCCGCACCTTCACCAACTCAACTATTTAATTAATCTTCAGTTGCCGTTCTTTTTGGATCTCTGACGCCTCACGTATATGTCTTTGTAGGCTGACTCCACTCCGTGCACCCTCCTTTACAACATGAAGGGCGGGTTGGTGGATTTGGGGAAGGGTACTATAGTGAGGCCTAAGGATCGATTGTTTCACCGCCGGTAGATGCCTGATAATGCCTTAAGGGTCTCCGTGCCGAGTGTGAAAGCGGGCTACGAGGGTCTCCCTCGTCCTATACAAACCGATGGAGAGGATGACGAGACCCCCATGCAGCTTGGCCACTGCAAAAATTGGCCGATCCTGTGGCCGAAAAATCTTCTTCATGTCGAGGTGGTCGGGAGCACACCAACGGGACCCCAGGAAGGTAGGACCACAACCCCTCCTACACGAGTACAACCATCGTCTGTGCTTCTTGCTGAGATCGAGAGACACGAGGAAGGAGGGCCAACCATTCCGGCAAATGATGTCATCTGCCCCATGGAAGAGGATAGGGATCATGACATGGAGGAGGTCGATGACCCTGACCATTATTTCAATACTACCTTTGACAACGAAGTAACAATGAGTCAACCATATGAATATGAGATGCATGTACCAGGGCCGGAACGTCCTCGGGAGTGCAAGAAGTCTTTGTTCATGCAATCCTCGCAGGACACGCCTCCAGATGCCGGTTCCACCCATGCTCAACTACTTAGCCAGAGTCGTCCAATGCTGAGACGGACAACACGAGGGGTGGTTCTCAGGGAGGGTCTGACAGACCCACCAGCACCTCAGCCCACCAAGAAGAAGCAAAGGAAGAGACCGACAACGAGAAATCCAATAAAGCTGGCAATGTTGGTTCTAGCAGCCAGCTGCCTTCGACCAAGGTTGACAGTGTACCGATGAAACATGCGCCATTAATCCATGTCGCGGGAGAGCCAATGGTACCAGCAAATGCACTAGCTACCATAACAGGGGATCTCAGGAGACTCCATGACCATGTGCTTTCGACAGAGAGAAGCCTCCTTGCCTCGAATGATCCAGGATACCCACTTTATATGGTTCATGTGCTGAGCAATTGCAAGATGTACGTCCACACATGCCCCGCGGACCTCTTCTTCCTAAGGTTTGATTACATCTTCCAGATGATTCAAATGAGGACACTCGATTTTACCTTCGTCTGCCTGTATGCGCTGCACATGAACTACATCGTCAGGAGAGAGCAAGTCACCGGTCTTGCGGTCGCGGACCCATACTACATGCATGAGGGCTTCTTGTCAATCAACGACGCCAACCATCAATATGTGTGTCAGTACATCGAAGACTTCTTGGTCAGCAATAAGGACAAAGAAACGATTCTCCTACCTTATCATCTCGGGTAAGTCATCCGCGGATAGCGCTATAACACATACATGCATTTCAATAGTTACTTTGCACACATGGAGGCTAACTTGATCGTGTAATTTGCGCAGCGGGGTGTGTCGTGCCGTTCTCATCGTTCTTTACCCGCATTACTCCCGCGCTCTATATTTGGACCCATCGAAGAACATAGAGAAGAAATATTACACACACATAAAGCATGTTCTGGACAGTGCTATGTTGGGCTACATCCAATGCAAAAAAAAATAAGGCCAATCTTTGTTCCGGCCACAAGACTGACTTCTGTTGAATCCAACAACCGGCAAGATGTGCGAATGATGGATTGTACGTCATCCATCTAATGATGGAGTACAGAAGGGATGTGCAATCACTTTGCATGAAATCTTCATCCGATACCCATATCCAGAGATGGGCCGAAGCCTTTGGAGCCGTGGCGGATAATCAACTTCGAAATGATTTCTACCAGATCTAGCAGGAAATTGTGTCCATCATCATGAAAGATGTCCTCAAAGAGAATGGGATGTTCTACGGCGGCCCAATATCGCGAGCTGACGTCCGAACCCGCATTGCCCTACAGCGTCAGGACATGACGCCTTTCACTAAGCTTGGTGACACCCTTCCGGATATGGACAGATGGGAAGAGTGCACTGCTTAAAAACAATGTGTCTGTTTAGTTACTTGTTGCTTTCTCTATGATGAAACTTCGAATGTGTCAGTGTATGATGAAACTATTAGATGTATGGAGCCGCGCTCTAGTTAATTACTTTCGGTACGATGAAATTTCTTAACTATGTTTACTATATATGTTCCTTCTATTTCATAACTATTTCATTCAATTCTCTTCATGATATATATATATGTGCATCTCTGACAGGTATATAGATCAATGATGGCGAGGAAGTGGTATGCCGTGTATGTAGGGCATGTTCCAGGTGTGTACGATGAGTGGACACAGTGTCAGGCCCATGTCTCTAGCTTCTCTGGTAGAAGCCAGAAAGGGTTTGATAGCAGAGCGGAAGCCGAAGCTAGTTACTTGAGATTCATAGCATAACAGGGCATTTAGAACCAGCGCTGCTAGAAAAACTACTACATAATACCGCTTTTGATCATCGTGATCGCTCTTATATTCTATGCGGTCATATCATAGTCTACATAGATGATGAAACATGAGTATGTGACCATGTAGTTGCATGTATTGAGAACTTGTAATGACTTGTAACGCTATTTCGAGACATGTGTTCGACCATGATTGATGATGATGAGATACTTGAGACATGTCGAGACTTCCAATAACTTTGGCTCATCGATGACTCACTTGCTTTTCAATGAATATGCATGTTATTGTATAAACGGGGGATCTGTTTAATTGTGTGCAAAGCCAAAATGCAAAAAGAATACAAAAGTTACTAGTGGCGTGGGAGTAAACATTACCAGTAGCACTCAAGTAACAGTAGCGCTGGCTAGCGCCACGCACTATAGATAATTACCGGTAGCGCTGGTTGGAAGCGCGCTACAGCTAGCTTTATGTACGAGTAGCGCTGGGCCAAACAAGCGCTACTGCTAAAAATAGTTGTAGCGTCGTAGCAGTAGCACGCCTGCCCGCACTACTAATAGCAAAAAAACCAGCGCTACTGGTAAGGGATTTCCTAGTAGTGTTAGGTACAGAGGAATGGGCCTCGTCGTCTTCGGACATCGTGTCCGAAGTGCCCTTGCGACGGGGGCCACTCTTGGCCCCCTTGGGCTTCTTCTTGGCCTTCTTCTCTGGCACCGTATACGGCCGGCACCAGCATCTTCACCAGGCGCGGGATGACCGGTTCTTCGGGCAGCGGCGCCGCACACTTGATCCACTTCGCCTTCTCCGCCCAGTCCTGAAGGAGCAACACTAAATCTCAGACATCATCCACTAAACATTCAAGATGGGAATACATCAAAAGAAACATACCTCATTGGCGCGGCATTTACAATTGTGACCATGCTCTGAGTCCGTGGCCAGCGGCTTCTGTTTGACCTTAAAGAGCAACCTCCAGGCCCCTTCATGAGAAGTCTCGAAGAGCCTTTTCAGGGTCTGGTGCTTCTTCGAATTGAACTCCCATAAAGGGCGGCTTCGGTACTGGCACAGAAGAATCCGGCGGACCAGCATCACCTGGATAACGTCAACGAGCTTGACGTCCTTAGTCACCATACTTTGAACGCGTGTCTGCAGCACTATCAGCTTGTCAGGAGAACACCAGTCCGGACTCTTCTCGACCCAGGAGGTGAGCCGCGTGGGAGCACTGGAGCGGAATTCGGCAGCCGTGGCCCAGGTAGTGCCGCGAGGTTCTGTGATGTAGAACCACTGCTTTTGCCATTCCTTTACCGTATCTATAAAGGTGCCTTTGGGCTAGGAGACGTTGGATAGCTTGCTCACCATGTCCCCTCCACACTCCGCGTGCTGACCATCCACCACCTTCGTCTTCACGTTGAAGACTTTGAGCCACAGCCTGAAGTGGGGATGGATGCGGAGGAAGGCCTCGCACATGACGACGAACGCCGAGATGTTGAGGAAACAATTCGGGGACAGATCATGGAAATCTATCCCATCATAGTACATCAGCCCGCGGATGAAAGGGTGGAGTGGAAATCCTAGCCCGCGGAGGAAATGGGGGGTGAATAATACCCTCCCTGTGGGCTCCAGCGTGGGGACGACTTGTCCCTTAGCTGGCAGACAATGGGCGATCTCCTTCGCCAAATATCCGGCCGCCCGGAGCTCAGTAATGTCCTCCTCCTTGGCGAAAGAGACTGATATGTCTCCATCGTATCTACTTTTTCAAACACTTTTGCCCTTGTTTTGGACTCTAACTTGCATGATTCGAATGAAAGTAACCCGGACTGACGCTGTTTCAGCAGAATTGCCATGGTGTTATTTATGTGCAGAAACAAAATTCTCGGAATGACCTGAAACTTCACCGAATGTCTATTTGGAAATAATACAAAATCCTTGCAAAAGATGAAGACCAGGGGGCCCACACCCTAGCCACGAGGGTGGGGGGCGCACCTGCCCCCCCAGGCGCGCCCCCTACCTTTGTGGGCCCCCTGGAGCTCCTCCGACCACAACTCGAACTCTATATATTTGCTTTCAGGGAGAAAAAAATAAAGGAGAAGGATTCATGGCGTTTTACGATACCACTACTAGGGAAAACCGTAGTTGTAGCACGGGCTAATTGCTAGAAGTAGCGCGGGGGGATGCGCTACTGCTAGGGCGCTACAGCTAACTTTTCTAGTAGCAGTAGCGCGGTTGCCACCCGTGCTACTTCTACTTAGTTGTAGCGCGGGTCAGAGCCCCACGCTAGTACTAACTAATTCAGAATTAAAAAATTAATTACAGCCATGGCGGCTGCTTCTGCTTGGCGTCATCGTCCTCTCCATTCATGGCTGCTACTGGTCCTGGAGGGGATGAAGTTGTTCGTGGTGATGGTGCTTCCCCACCCAACTTGTGCTCGCAGCTCTCGTCTACTGCCGCTACAAAAGAAGGGAAATTTATTAGAAAGAGGAAGAGAGAGAGAGAGAGAGCAGTAGGAGGAGGAACTCACCGGTGGCCGCCGGAGTTGGTGCCGACGCTCAAAACCCTAGATGAATCTCGGTGCCCTACTGCTGCTTGTCGTGGGACCCTTGACCCGGCGAGCAGGTGCAAGTGGTTGCGTCCATGGCAGATCTGGCCTCCGCCATGTGGACGATGCTCTGCTGGTTTCCCTCTCCGTCCAACAGCAAAGAAGAAGGAGGATGGAGGGGGAGGGGAGGGGTCTGCGAGAGGAGGTCGCCGAATTTGTCGGTGGCGCCGAGGTGTGAGGCCGGCAGTGGTGGTGGGCGAGGAAAGGAATGGAATGGGCCTCCGCACGCTATGTGTACATATGTATTGGTGGGTCGATAGTAGTAGCGCGGTTTTATAACCCTCGCTACTACTATGGCATGTCCCGGGTGGGCACAGTAGAGACCACTTAATTAGTAGTAGCGTGGATTATAAACCCGCACTACTACTATCAACTTAGAAGTAGCGCGGGTTTATACCCCTCGCTACTACTATGGCATGTTCCGGGGCGGCACTGCAGAGACCACTTAGTAGTAGCGAGGGTTATAGCTACTACTATCAACTTAGTAGTAGCGAGGGCTATAAACCCGCGCTACTAGTAAGTAGCAACAGCGAGGGGTATAAACCCACGCTACTAGTAAGTGTCTGTCTATAAGCTTTTCCTTAGTAGTGTACGGAGCCGCCGCCAAGCCCTAAAACCTCTCGGGAGGGTTGATCTGGAGTCCATTCGGGGCTCCGGAGAGGGGAATCCGTCGCCATCATCATCATCATCAACCTTCCTCCATCACCAATTTCATGATGCTCACCACCGTGCGTGAGTAATTCCATCGTAGGCTTGCTAGACGGTGATCGGTTGCATGAGATTTATCATGTAATCGAGTTAGTTTTGTTAGGGTTTGATCCCTAGTATCCACTATGTTCTGAGATTGATGTTGCTATGACTTTGCTATGCATAATGCTTGTCACTAGTGCCCGAGTGCCATGATTTTAGATCTGAACCTATTATGTTTTCATCAATATATGAGTGTTCTTGATCCTATCTTACCAGTCTATAGTCACCTACTATGTGTTATTATCCGGCAACCCCGAAGTGACAATAATCGGGACACTCCCGGTGATGACCGTAGTTTGAGGAGTTCATGTATTCACTATGTGTTAATGCGTTGGTCTGGTACTCTATTAAAAGAAGGCCTTAATATCCCTTAGTTTACGGTAGGACCCCGCTGCAACGGAAGGGTAGGACAAATGATGTCATCCAAGTTCTTTTCCATAAGCACATATGACTATATTCGGAATACATGCCTACATTACATTGATGAATTAGAGCTAGTTCTGTGTCACCCTAGGTTATGACTGTTACATGATGAACCGCATCTGGCATAATTCTCTATTACCGATCCATTGCCTACGAGCTTCCCATATATTGTTCTTTGCTTATTTACTTTTCCTTTGCTATTGCTATCATCACTACAAAATACCAAAAACATTACTTTTGGTATCATTCCATTTTGCTATCGTTACCACTACTATCATATTACTTTGCTACTAAATACTTTGTTGCAGATATTAAGTTTCCAGGTGTGGTTAAATTGACAACTCAGCTGCTAATACTTGAAATATTCTTTGGCTCCCCTTGTGTCGAATCAATAAATTTGAGTTGAATACTCTACCCTCGAAAACTGTTGCGATCCCCTATACTTGTGGGTTATCAAGACTATTTTCTGGCGACGTTGCCGGGGAGCATAGGCTTCCGGTATCTTTCTTTTATTTGTAACAATATCTTTCATGTACATAGCATAAGGATTCATTTTGAGCATATCAGTTAATCGCATACGCAAAAAGATAGGTCTAATCACTTCCGCAAAGCGCTCAAAATCCTCATCATCCTTTTTCTTGGATGGTTTGGGAGGAAAAAGGCATGGGTTTCTGAACCCAAGGCTCTCTTTCCTATCCGTGTTTCCTAGCAACAAAGTCTCTCTTATCATAATGTTGATTCTTTGATTGTGGGTTATCAAGACAATTTTTTTGTGGCGCCGTTGCCGGGGAGCATTGGTCTATTCTTTGAGTCACTTGGGATTTATATATGTTTATCATTATGAAGAACTTGAGAGATCCAAAAACCAAGATTTATCCCTCAACTACAAGGGGAGGTAATGAACTACCATCTAGCTCTGCACTTGATTCACCTTTTGTTTTGAGTAAGCTTGTGACACCTAAACCTGCTTCTGCTATTCGTTCTGATATGTCGCATGTTATTGCTAATGCCACTTCTGCTATGCATGATACTTATGATGAAACTACTTCTATGCTTGATACTACTATGCCACTTGGTGAATTTCTTGATGAACAACTTGCTAGGGTTAGAGACAATGATATTATTGAAACTGATAATATTGGCGAAAGTGATGATGAAGACTCTCCCCCTAATCAATATGAATTGCCTGTTATTCCCGAGGGTTATGTTTTTCAAAAAGAAGCTTCTCTAGCTATTTTAGCTTGCAAAGATAGATATGAGCTCAAGAGGTTATTAGCTAAATGGAAGCAACAATCTCTTAATACTAGAATGAAACCTGGCCCTGCTTTTGCTACTTCACCTATCTGTGTTACTGATAAGGATTATGCATTCTCTGTTGATCCTTATATAATTACTTTGGTTGAATCTGATGCTTTTCATGGCTATGAATCTGAAACTGTTGTGGCACATCTTACTAAATTAAATGATATAGCCACCCTGTTCACTAATGATGAGATAACTCGTTACTTTTACATCCTTAAAATATTTCCGTTCTCATGAAAGAGTGATGCTAAGATATGGTTTAATTCTCTTGATCCTCATTGTGTGTGTAGTCCCCAGGATATGATTTATTATTTCTCTGCTAAATATTTCCCTGCTCTTAAGAAACAAGCCACATTAAGGGATATATATATAAAGTTTTTGCAAATTGAAGAAGAGAGTCTCCCACAAGCTTGGGGGAGGCTTCTCAAGTTACTTAATGCTTTGCCTGATCATCCTCTTAAGAAAAATGAAATACTTGATATATTTTATAATGTACTAACCGATGCTTCCAGAGATTACCTGGATAGTTGTGATGGTTCTGTTTTCATGGAAAGAACACTGGATGAAGCTGAAATTCTATTGAATAATATGTTGACAAATGAAAATAATTGGACACTTACTGAGCCAGCTCCTAAGCCTATTCCTAAACCAACTCCGAAGAAAAGAGGTGTTCTATTTCTCAGTCCTAAAGATATGCAAGAGGCAAAGAAATCTATGAAAGGAAAAGGTATTAAAGCTGAAGATGTTAAGAATTTACCTCCTATTGAAGAAATACACGGTCTTAATTTACCGCCTGTTGAAGAAACATCTGATCTTAATCCATTACCTATTAAATAAATACATGGTCTTGATAACCCGACACAGGTAGTAAAGGTAAATTATCTCTATAGATATGATAAAGCTGAAATCCCATTTACTAAGTTTGCTAGCCCATTCTTAGATGAGTTTGATAATTTTATGGTGAAGCAAGAAGATTTTAATGCTTATTTTGGTAGACAATTGAAATACAATTCAAATATGTTTGAACACTTGGGTGATTATGTGGCTAATGTCAAAGTTGAATTTAAACTTATTAGTAAACATGCTTCTATGGTTACCACTCAAGTAGAAAAAGTACTTAAAACTCAAAATGACTTGCTCAATGAATTGAATAGTAAGAATATTGATTATGCTGTTAGAGTGGCTACCAGAAGTGGTAGAATGAATCAGGAACCTTTCTGTCCTGAAGGCCACCCTAAGAGAACTGAGCAATATTCTCAGAGAAATAATATAGATGCACCTAGTCCTTGTAAAAGGAAGAAAAAGAAAAATGATAGGACTTTGCATGCTTCTAGTGAACCTATTGCTGAAACACCTGAGAATCCGAATGATATTTCTATTTCTGATGCTGAAACACAATCTGGTAATTAACCTGAAACTAGTGATAATGTTAATGATAATGTTCATGATGATGCTCAACCTAGTAATGATAATGATATAGAAATTCAACCTGATGTTGATCTTGATAACCCACTGAGGGAGTCCTGAAAGTGCGTTGTATCGACTAGAGGGGGGGTAAATAGGCGATTTTTATGAAAGTCTTCAAAACGTGGAAGTTATGAAGACAAACAGTAGAGATATGCCTATCACTATGCAGCGGAAGTTAGATTACACTAGGCAAGCCATGGTCAAGTATTCAATAGAGTGAAAGCACAATGACGAGTAGCTGCAGTGTAAGAAGGATCAGGTAGGAAGAAGTTATGAAGCCAAACAAATCATACAGTTATGTTGTGAAGACAAAAGATATAGCAACCATGCAATGGCTTCACAATGAGTAACAGTAAGTAAAAGGAAGTGAAGATGAAACCAGTGACTCGTTGAAGACAGTGATGTGTTGGACCAGTTCCAGTTGCTGTGACAACTGTACGTCTGGTTGGAGCGGCTAGGTATTTAAACCTTAGGACACACAGTCCCGGACACCCAGTCCTGAACATGCAGCTCAGGACACCAAGTCCTCACCGTATTCGCCTTGAGCTAAGGTCACATAGTCCTCGCCCAATCACTCTGGTAAGTCGTCAAGGTAGACTCCCAAACCTTCACAGACTTCGTTCACTGGCAATCCACAATGTCTCTTGGATGCTCTGAACGCGACGCCTAACCGTCTAGAGGATGCACAGTCCTCAAGTGTAATAAGTCTTCAGATCACACAGACAAGAAGACTTAAGTGATGCCCAATTTACTCAGGCTCTGGGTGGTTAGGGCTTTCTCCTCGCTAGGAATTTTCCCTCAAAGGCTTCGAGGTGGGTTGCTCTCAAACGACAAAAGCCATGCACTGAAATCTGAGCAGCCAACCGTTTATGGTTGTAGGGGGTGGGCTATTTATAGCCACTTGGCAACCCGACCAGATTTGTTCGAAATGACCCTAGGTCACTAAGGAACTGACACGTGTCTCAACGGTCAGATTTCAAACTCCCATGGCAACTTTACTTGGGCTACAAGCAAAGCTGACTTGTCCAGCTCTGGACAAGATTCGCTCTCATTATCTTCACTCGAAGACATAGGTTTTTGGTTTAGGCATCACTTCAGTCATTCTGACTGGTTCTCCTGGACCCCACTTAACAGTACGGTGGTTCCTATGACTCAACACAAAAGAAAAAGAACTACGAAAGATCTAAGTCTTCGAGCTCCATTGGCTTCATAACGTGTCTTCTTTTGTCATAGTCTTCAATGTGAATATCTTCATATACCACCTTTGACTTCAATGTCTTCATACATTTTTAGGGGTCATCTCTGGTAGTAAAACCAAATCAATGAGGGACTTCAACCTGTGTTATCCTGCAATTCTCACAAACACATTAGTCCCTCAACTAGGTTTGTCGTCAATACTCCACTAGATGCACTTACAATCTCCCCCTTTTTGGTGATTGATGACAGACTAGTTGAAGTTTTCAACGGGGAATATAGTCTGTGAAATTGTAAAGGAAAAGGAATTGTCTTCATAAGTTGCAAGGGCTCCCCCTAAAGATGTGCATATAAGTTAATTTGCTTTTGGAATGCAAATGCACATGGCAGGTTGTACTTGTGGAGATCCACTTCAGCTTATGATGACAATCCACTATGCATGTGAAAGCATATGAAGATAATGACATGCATAATGGAAAATGGACGTCTGTAGAATGAGATAAGTGCGGAATTTATCGTCGCACATGCGGAATTTATCTTCGCATAACAGGGTGGCAAACAAGTAGCAGATGACCATCTGGTTTAAGTGTTAAAACTCGTAAGAACCAAATGTAAAACGAGAGTTGTAAGCACGAAGCAAAATATAAGGCACCCGCCCATATGAACCCACTTGAAGACTATCAATCTCTCATATGCTTCTCCCCCTTTTGTCAGTAATGACCAAAAAGGTTTGAAGACATAGAGTCTCTACTCGTTCCCATGAGGAGTAGGTGAAGTAGCAGGGTTGTTGGTGTTGGTTGGCGGTGCAGAAGAGCTTGGAGGTGCTGAAGCAGGTGGCGGTGAGGTAGCATCATCTTCCTCCTCAATGATTCTGGCAGTCACTGTGGCATCAGAGGAAGAAAACTCAGAGTCTTCAAGAGATGGAGTGCTTCGCATCACGGCCCTTCTAGGAGGTGTGGTGTCAAACTTGAATCGCTCAGTGAAGCCATCCTCTTCAAGCTCAGCTTCAGTACATATCATTGATAGCCCTTTCCATGTGCGGCGACAGGTTTCATGGGCAACGAAAGCGTTCTTGGTGGCAAGTTTTCGGATGCGATTTACATCCACCAAGAGGCTTTTCATCTGTCTCTTCAACCAGTCATGATGCCTATCCTGCTTTTGATGAAGGGCCACAAGAAGCTCTCGGTCGTTGAGAACACGAGTGCGCTTCTTGGGTCTTGAAGCAGTTGCACTGTCAGTGGCTTCAGTTGAAGCAGGGTGTGGTGCACGTGTAGTGCCAGCCAAAGGATACACCCTGGAGATGGCTTCAACACCTTCAACGTTTTGAGTGAAGCTCTGGTGTTCTGCATTCTGAAGACTCAAAGGTTGCTTGGCAGGATCAGGATATATAGCTTCAGCAGAGGTATCCACGTCTGGCAAGAGATCCGATGGTTGCGGGCTGAGGGCTGATATGAGATTGCAGAGTGAAGCTTGATTAGTCTCATTACCCAAGGAGCATAGAACTTCAAACCAAGTAAATCTGAGCCTGATGCAGCAAGTTGGCGTATGAAGATGTCCTGTGCGTTGAAGCATTTGCCATGAAGGATACAAAATATCAGAGTCTTCATTGCACCCTCGATCTTGGCATTTGGAGAGTGCCCTTTGATAGGCCACAGAGTCCGCCGGATAATGTGATAGATGGTTCGGGGCAGGTACTCAAAGTCTTCAACGAAGAACTCTGTTGGATAAGGAGCATCGTGGGGCAATGGCTTCATCATGGAGAGCATCTGACTCATATTCGGTTCAGGCCTCTGGAATATGCTCTCAAGAGCTTCAGTGTGTAGTGGACAGCCTTCCTCGAAGAATTCGCCAGGAGTGGGCAGGCCGGTGAGCTCAATGATATCAAATGCATTGGCTTCGTGATGGACATTGCCGGTCATCCAATCTAGGGCCCAAGTCTTCGGATCTCTGTTGTTTCCTTTGATGTGGAGGGTGGCATAGAACTGCAGTAGAAGCTCTTCATCAGTTACAAACTGCAGCAGACCCACTTGCTTGAAGCAATCCAACGCCTCCTCTAAACAGGGCAGACCAGCAATGGCTTCAACATCAAGGCGCTTGTGCGGGAAGATGCGACCTTGGTTGTATAGGATGCATGAATAGTAGCTGCGCTGAGGATAGCTCCAGAACCTATCTGATGAAATCCTTTCCCTTGAATAGGGGTTCTTGGAGCTGTTGAAGAACGTATTATCTGCCTTGAAGCTATTGATGTTAAAGGAGCCAGGTGCTGATGCAGGACCTGGGAACCTCGGCAGCCTTGGGACTGGCTTCTGGACATGAGGTCTGTGCTCAACATGGTAATCAAATTGAGGACCTGCAGTAGACTCAGGAACAAAAGTGTCTGGATCAGTAGCTTCGTTGTCTTGTGAAGCTTTTGGTGGGGAGGGATCCACATTGGCTTCAGTGTTGGTTGTGGCAGCCTCAATATTTTCAGCCTCCGCTTGACTAGCTGGAGGGTCGGTCACACGCACGTTCTCCTGGAGAACTGCTTCTTGGTGGAGCATAGGAGTGGGCTCTTGTGGTACTTCTTCTGCGGCTGATGCAGCCGGAATGTCTTCAGCATAGACTTGAGGCCTTGGACCTTTGCGAAGCCTGCGGAACACAGATGACGCCTTTGGGGTTGGAATGGGCTGGGCCTCATAGTCTTCTTCCTCTTGAGGGCGATCCGCCCATGACGCTTCTTGTGCAATTGGCGTCAGAGGACGACCAATGCTGATGAGTTCGCTGTGTTCATACTGAGGAAGGGCTGCATCATCTTGTACATTGTCCTGGTTATCAATGTCTTCAGCAGCGATGGGGTCGGCTGCTGGTATGTCTTCAGCTTCAGGAGCCTCTGTGGAAGCAGGCTCATGAACTGTCAGTTGTCGTTCTATGTCAGGGTGAACGACAGAAAGGGGTTCAACCATCAAGGGCTCTATGGGAGCAGCCCGAGCTTTCTTGATCTTTCGCTTCTTCTGAGTGGGGCCAGAAGGAGAGGCTTCAGAGTGTTTCCGCTTCCTAGCTTCAGCCTCTACAGTTTGCGTCTTCTTGAGCTCTGAAGCGGTTGACCGGCTCTTTGGCTTCGAGCCAGTCGATGCAGTTGGGAAGACAATTGGAACTGATTCTTGCCTTGGGGGCTCTGGTTCAGCCATAGCAGGCTTCTTCTTCTTCTTTGCGGCCATCCTGGGGTCGATGCCGGGATGCCCAAGTGCCTTGCGCTCCTCGGCCTCATTGTAGGCCTGCACACGTCTGTCTGCCAGAGTCTTCATTCGCTCCCGCAAACCTTGAGCTTCTGCACGCTTCTTCAGAAAGTTTTCCTTTAGTTCGTGCAACATGATCTTGAAGCTCTTTACTTCTTGCACGCTGAGCTTGGCCATATGCTTCTTGAACTGAGCCTTTTCATGATCAATTTTCTGCTTCAGTTCAACAATGCGCTGGGCAATTGCAAGTTCTGAAGCAATAGTGCCTTGGAAGGCGACGCTGAGGCCAACGGGCAGTTGCAGATCTTCGAAGCTGATGTTTGGTGTGGCAAACCATTCGTCGATGAAGTTGTGGATGATGGCGACATCAAAGAGAGGCAAATTGTTGAAGATTTCAGCTTCTTCTTTGCTCTTGATGAGCTGCTCGAGAGCGTCATCTCCAAGATCTTCATCACTTGACAGATCAATGGCTTCGCTGCGCAAAATGGCAGCAGCTGTGAGCTCCTTGCCAATGTGTGGCTAAGGCATCTTAGCCTTCTAGGGCTTGGAGATGCGGGAGACGTCTTCAGATTGCACACAGTCTTCAGGAGGTGCAGTTGCCAATGGCTTCGCCCTTGAGATTTTTGGCGAAGGGGCCGGCTTTGAAGCTTTTGGCTTCTTTGACTGCTTTGGCTTCGGTACAACAGGAGCTTCATCAGACTCAGTGTCAGCTGGAGGGTCATTCACGGCAGTCCCTTGGACTAAGATGCGGGTGATGAGGCCCTCAAGGTTGGCATACGGACCGATGATATTGGGTTCTGCGTCGCGTGTGCCATCTGCCCTTGGTGCGGAGGGACCAGGGTTGAAGTCTAACCCCAACTTCTTCTTGTTCTGCTTCGCTGATTGTTGGGCAAACTAGAAGTTGTGCTTGAACAGATTGTCATCACGACACCAGAGTAGTGACGACGGATGTGCATCATCAGGCTGTGGCCCACGAACCATGCATGGATAGAAGCTTTGGGCAATAGCTTCATCTCTGGACCTGGGTACAAGGTTCTTGAATAAGATGTCTCCCCACGGTCTTTTGATGGCACTCTTCTCAGCATACTCTTGGGTTGTGAAGCGGTATTTGAACCATTGTTCTACCCAATAGCGTCGAATCCATTGGATTCGGGTCCTGCGCTGACCATAATTCTCTTCAGGATCTGTTTTATACATTTCTGCCAGTTCATCAGGCAGATCTTTGGATGTTCCTCCACGTCGCTGTCTGCCCCCCTTCCTTGCTGTTGTTTCTGAAGCCATAAACTTTAACTTGAAAGGCTTCAAGATGTTCAAAGGCTTCAAAGGCTTTTTCTTGCTGGACCAACAGGAACTGGCTTCAGGAGAATTTATGTGATGCTGTAAGAACTCTGCAAATGAATGCAGACTATGAGAACCAAAGGATTCTCCCACGGACATGTACCTGTGACAGCATTAAGGTGCGAGGGAAGGGGAAGAGGTCATATGCATTCTCAGAAGATTTTGAAGATAAATCAGTTTAGAAGACATTGACCTCATCGTGCGAAGACATTCACTCATAGATAAGAAGTTGGTTCCAGATTTGTACGAATCCACATATTAGTACAAGTGAGGAATCTAACTACTTTGTGAAGCACAAGTGAATATACTAGGCATGTTATGAGATGCAGTTTGAGAGAGATCTAGCTTGTGTGAACAGAAACTGCTTGTGGTAGAATGTGACAGATCAATAGGATCAAAGGTGCTGTAAAAAGGCAGTTTTATTTACCACACTAAGAACTGCTAGACGGAGCGAGAGATGAGGCCGAGCAGTTCACTCGTCCGTGCCCTAACTTGGCGACAGAGGAGACCTACGGCGACGGCGGAGAGGATGATGTCCGCGGTCGGCGTGAAGACGGCGTCGGAGAGGTTGCGGCAGCGAAGCGCTTCGTCGCCGACGTTGTCGAGAGCTAGCGGTGGCGCTAGGGTTCGTGCGAGGGTAGAAGAAGAGATAGTTACCGCTGTAAGTGTGTATTTATAGGCACAGGGGCGGCACTGTGCTATTACACAGGTGCCCCTGGCGATTCGCATTTGAGTAATACGTGCCCATCATGCGGTATTTTGGGGGCAGTTCCACGTCCCACGCACGCCTGGATTGTCGGGTGGTCGTTCCTACTTCTTAAGATTTCATGTGGATGAATGAGCATTGAAAACGGACTTAAATGTTGTCTCTGTGTCTTCTGCTGACAAGGACGCAGAGAAGACATTCGACAGTTTCAATAGAATACATATGACTTGGAGAGATAGAATTTTGAGATAGAGAGCATAGAGAGGTTAGGGTCCGATCACATTCACTTAGTTCAAAAGATTCAACAAGAAGACATAGCTATAAGTGAATGTTGTAGAGGACAGAACACCAGTATATATATATATATCTATATAATCAACATAGTGAAGATAATCATGAAGACATGTTGAGATTGAAGCCAAACCAAATGTGAAGACATTGCAAGGTAACGCCATGAGTGAAACACTTTGAAATAGAACGTTTGCTGGTGGCGTTACCCACCGTATAGGAAGTATTAGACCCAGACACGGCGCACAATTATCGTGGTGCTCCGAAGTCAAATTCCACATTAATGTATTCACACTTAGAATGTATGTCTTCATTGATTGAAGATACACTTTACTTCGTGTGTTGCACATCTAAGTCATCAATATGCATAAGAGTTAGGATGTGTGCCTGATCACAGGACATTTGAGGATTCTAGGATATTTAGCTCACACCGTAACTTGCAAAACCTCTTCTCATCCAAGGGCTTGGTGAAGATATCTGCCAATTGCTCTTCAGTGTTGACGTGTATGATATCAATGTCTTCCTTCACAACATGATCTCTGAGAAAGTGATGACGAATTTCAATGTGCTTTGTCTTCGAGTGCTTAACTGGGTTGTTGGCAATCTTGATGGCGCTTTCGTTGTCGCGGTAAAGTGGCACTTGCTTCAGATGAATGCCATAGTCCTTGAGTGTTTGCTTCATCCACAGAAGCTGAGCGCAGCAAGATCCAGCAGCAATGTATTCAGATTCAGCAGTGGAGAGAGATACACAATTCTGCTTCTTTGAAGACCAACATACAAGTGATCATCCCAGAAAGTGACATGTGCCTGAGGTAGACTTGCGATCAACTTTATCACTAGCATAATCAGCATCCGAAAATCCAACCAAATCAAACTCTGAGCCCTTTGGATACCATAATCCTAGAGTTGGGGTGTGAGCCAAATATCGAAGAATTCGCTTCACAGCTAAGTGATGCGATTCCTTTGGTGCCGCTTGAAATCGAGCACACATGCAAACACTAAGCATAATATATGGCCTAGATGCACATAGATAAAGTAAAGAACCAATCATGGAGCGGTATACCTTTTGATCGAACTCTTTACCATTGTCGTCAGGACCCAGATGATGTTTGGCTGGCATTGGTGTTGTGAAGCCTTTGCAGTCTTGCATACCGAACTTCTTCAGGCAATCTTTGAGATACTTCTCTTGAGATATGAAGATGCCATTGCGTTGTTGTCGTATTTGAAGACCAAGGAAGAACTTCAGCTCCCCCATCATGGACATCTGATATTGTTCTTGCATCATATATCCAAACTCTTCACTGTACTTCTGATTTGTGCAGCCGAAGATAATGTCATCCACATATATTTGGCACACAAACAGTTCACCATCATATGTCTTCGTGAAAAGAGTGGGATCCAGGGAACCAGGTATGAAGCCTTTGCTCTTCAGGAAGTATTTGAGTGTGTCATACCAGGCCCTAGGGGCTTGTTTGAGGCCATACAGTGCCTTGTTGAGCTTGTATACCATGTCAGGATGTTTTGGATTTTCAAAGCCAGGCAGTTGTGCAACATATACTTCTTCTTCAATCTTGCCATTGAGAAAGGCACTCTTCACATCCATTTGATATAGAAGAATGTTATGATGATTTGCATAGGCCAGCAGTATGCGGATGGCTTCAAGCCTAGCCACAGGAGCAAATGTTTCATCGAAGTCAATGCCTTCCACTTGAGTATATCCTTGAGCAACGAGACGAGCTTTGTTTCTGACAACTTGACCATGCTCATCTTGCTTGTTACGGTATATCCATTTGGTGCCTATTATATTGTGCTTCTGTGGATCAGGACGCTTAACCAGTTCCCATACATTATTTAGCTCAAACTGTTGAAGCTCTTCTTGCATAGCTTGAATCCATTCAGGTTCCATGAAGGCTTCTTCAACTTTCTTGGGTTCTGATATTGAGACGAATGCGAAGTTCCCACAGAAATTTGCTAGCTGAGTTGCCCTTGAAAGAGTGAGTGGACCAGGTGCATTGATGCTGTCAATTATTCTGTCAATCTGCACTTCATTGGCAACACGAGGATGTACAGGGCGAAGACTTTGCTCTTGCTGATCTGTGTTGTTGTTGGGAGTGTTGGGGAACGTAGCAGAAATTCAAAATTTTCCTACGCGTCACCAAGATCTATCTATGGAGAAACCAGCTACGAGTAGAAGGAGAGTGCATCTACATACCCTTGTAGATCGCTAAGCGGAAGCGTTCAAGTGAACGGGGTTGATGGAGTCGTACTCGTCGTGATTCAAATCACCGATGATCAAGTGCCGAACGGACGGCACCTCCGCGTTCAACACACGTACAGCTCGACGATGTCTCCCACGCCTTGATCCAGCAAGGAGAGAGGGAGAGGTTGAGGAAGACTCCATCCAGCAGCAGCACAACGGCGTGGTGGTGATGGAGGAGCGTGGCAATCCTGCAGGGCTTCGCCAAGCACCTACGGGAGAGGAGGAGGTGTCACGGGAGGGAGGGAGGCGCCAAGGCTCAGGTATGGATGCCCTCCCTCCCCTCCACTATATATAGGGGCAAGGGAGAGGGGGGAGGCGCAGCCTTGCCCCTTACTCCAAGAAAGGGGTGCGGCCAAGAGGGGGGGAGGAGTCCATCCTCCCCAAGGCACCTCGGAGGTGCCTTCCCCCTTGAGGACTCTTCCCTCTAGGGTTCCCTAGGCGCATGGGCCTCTTGGGGCTGGTGCCCTTGGCCCATGTAGGCCAAGGCGCACCCCCTACAGCCCATGTGGCCCCCCGGGGCAGGTGGCCCCACCCGGTGGGCCCCCGGGACCCTTCCGGTGGTCCCGGTACAATACGACCCCGAAACTTGTCCCGATGGCCGAAACAGGACTTCCTATATATAAATCTTTACCTCCGGACCATTCCGGAACTCCTCGTGACGTCCGGGATCTCATCCGGGACTCCGAACAACATTCGGTAACCACATACAAGCTTCCTTTATAACCCTAGCGTCATCGAACCTTAAGTGTGTAGACCCTACGGGTTCGGGAGACATGCAGACATGACCGAGACGTTCTCCGGTCAATAACCAACAGCGGGATCTGGATACCCATGTTGGCTCCCACATGTTCCACGATGATCTCATCGGATGAACCACGATGTCAAGGACTCAATCGATCCCGTATACAATTCCCTTTGTCCAGCGGTATTTTACTTGCCCGAGATTCGATCGTCGGTATCCAATACCTTGTTCAATCTCGTTACCGTCAAGTCACTTTACTCGTTCCGTAACACATCATCCCGTGATCAACCCCTTGGTCACATTGCGCATATGATGATGTCCTACCGAGTGAGCCCAGAGATACCTCTCCGTTTACACGGAGTGACAAATCCCAGTCTCGATCCGCATAAAACAATAAATACTTTCAGAGATACCTGTAGTGCACCTTTATAGTCACCTAGTTACGTTGTGACGTTTGATACACCCAAAGCACTCCTACGGTATCCAGGAGTTACACGCTCTCATGGTCAAAGGAAGAGATACTTGACATTGGCAAAGCTCTAGCAAACGAACTACACGATCTTTGTGCTATGCTTAGGATTGGGTCTTGTCCATCACATCATTCTCCTAATGATGTTATCCCGTTATCAACGACATCCAATGTCCATAGCCAGGAAACCATGACTATCTGTTGATCACAACGAGCTAGTCAACTAGAGGCTCACTAGGGACATATTGTGGTCTATGTATTCACACGTGTATTACGATTTCCGGATAATACAGTTATAGCATGAATAAAAGACAATTATCATGAACAAGGAAATATAATAATAATACTTTTATTATTGCCTCTAGGGCATATTTCCAACAGTCTCCCACTTGCACTAGAGTCAATAATCTAGTTCACATCGCCATGTGATTAACACTCACAGGTCACATCGCCATGTGACTAATACCCAAGAGTTTACTAGAGTCAGTAGTCTAGTTCACATCACTATGTGATTAGCACTCAATGAGTTTTATGTTTGATCATGTTGCTTGTGAGAGAGGTTTTAGTCAACGGGTCTGAACCTTTCAGATCCGTGTGTGCTTTACAAATCTCAATGTCATCTCCTAGATGCAGCTACCATGCTCTATTTGGAGCTATTCCAAACAACTGTTCCACTTGGAGCTATTCTAAATTATTGCTCCATTATATGTATCCGGTCTCTCTACTCAGAGCTATCCGGATAGGTGTCAAGCTTGCATCGTTGTAACCTTTATGACGAACTCTTTTACCACCTCCATAATCGAGAAAATTCCTTAGTCCACTAGTTACTAAGGATAACTTTGACCGCTGTCCTGTGAGCCATTCTTGGATCACTCTTGTACCCCTTGACTGACTCATGGCAAGGCACACTTCAGGTGCGGTACACAGCATAGCATACTGAAGAGCCTACGTCTTAAGCATAGGGGACGACCTTCGTCCTTTCTCTCTATTCTACCGTGGTCGAGCTTTAAGTCTCAACTTCGTACCTTACAACTCAGGCAAGAACTCCTTCTTTGACTGGTCCATCTTGAACACCTTCAAGATTATGTCAAGGTATGTGCTCATTTGAAAGTATTATTAAGCACTTTGATCTATCCTTATAGATCTTGATGCTCAATTTACAAGTAGCTTAATCCAGGTTTTCTATTGAAAAACACCTTTCAAATAACCCTATATGCTTTCTAGAAATTCTACATCATCTCTGATCATCAATATGTCAACAACATATACTCATCAGAAATTCTATAGTGCTCCCACTCACTTCTTTGGAAATACAAGTTTCTCATAAACTTTGTACAAACCCAAAATCTTTGATCATCATCAAAGCATACATTCCAACTCCGAGATGCTCACTCCAATCCTTAGAAGGATTGCTGGAGCTTTGCATACTTATTAGCATCTTTAGGATCGACAAAACTTTTCTGATTGTATTGCATACAACCTTTCCTTAAGAAAATTGGTAAGGAAACTTGTCTTGACATCCATCTGCCAGATTTCATAAATGCAGCTTATGCTAACATGATTCCGACGGACTTTAAGCATCGCTACGAATGAGAAAATCTCATCGTAGTCAACTCCTTGAACTTGTGAAAAACCTCTTCACCACAAGTTGAGCTTCACAGACGGTGACATTACCGTCCACGTCCGTCTTCTTCTTAAAGATCCATTTATCTCAATGGCTTGCCGATCATCGGGCAAGTCCACCAAAGTCCATGCTTTGTTCTGATACATGGATCATATCTCGGATTTCATGGCTCCTAACCATTTGTCGGAATTTGGGCCCACCATCGCTTCTCCATAGCTCGTAGGTTCATTGTTGTCTAGCAACATGATCTTCAAGACAGGATCACCTTACCACTCCGAAGTAGTACGTGTCCTTGTCGTCCTACGAGGTTTGGTAGTGAATTGATCCGAAGTTTCATGATCAATATCATAAGCTTCCACTTCAATTGGTGTAGGTGCCACAGGAACAACTTCCTGTGCCCTGCCACACACTAGTTGAAGAGACGGTTCAATAACCTCATCAAGTCTCCACCATCCTCCCACTCAACTCTTTCGAGAGAAACCTTTCCTCGAGAAAGGACCCGATTCAAGAAACAATCCATATTGCTTTCGGATCTGAATTAGGAGGTATACCCAACTGTTTTGGGTGTCCTATGAAGATGCATTTTATCCGCTTTGGGTTCGAGCTTAATCCTGAAACTTTTTCACATAAGCGTCGCAGCCCCAAACCTTTAAGAAACGACAACTTAGGTTTCTCTAAACCATAATTCATATGGTGTCATCTCAACGGAATTACGTGGTGCCCTATTTAAAGTGAATGTGGTTGTCTCTAATGCCTAACCCATGAACAATAGTGGTAATTCGATAAGAGACATCATGGTACGCACCATATCCAATAGGGTGCAACTATGATGTTCGGACACACCATCACACTATGGTGTTCCAGGCGGTGTTAATTGTGAAACAATTTCCACAATGTCTTAATTTGTGTGCCAAAACTCGTAACTCAGATATTCATCTCTATGATCATATCATAGACATTTTATCCTCTTGTCACAATGATCTTCTACTTCATTCTGAAATTACTTGAACCATTCAATAATTCAGACTTGTGTTTCATCAAGTAAATATTCTCAACATCTACTCGAATCATCTGTGAAGTAAGAACATAACGATATTCACTGCATGCCTCAGCACTCATTGGACTGCACACATCAAAATGTGTTGCTTCCAACAAGTTGCTATCTTGTTCCATTTTACTGAAACTGAGGCTTTTCAGTCATCTTGCCTATGTGGTATGATTTGCATATCTCAAGTGATTCAAAATCAAGTGAGTTCAAACGGTCCATTTGCATGGAGTTTCTTCATGCATATATACCAATAGACATGGTTCGCATGTCTCAAACTTTTCAAAAATGAGTGAGTCCAAAGGTCCATCAACATGGAGCTTCTTCATGCGTTTTATACCATTATGACTTACATGGCAGTGCCACAAGTAAGTGGTACTATCATTACTATCTTATATCTTTTGGCATGAAAATGTGTATCACTACGATCAAGATTCAATAAACCATTCCTATAGGTGCAAGAGCACTTATTCAGGTTTAATACTAATCTTGATGGTAGAGGGAGCGTGCGATGTTAGATCACATCAAACTTGGAAACACTTCCAACACATATCGTCAGCTCACCTTTAGCTAGTCTCCGTTTCATTCCGTAGCTTTTATTTCGAGTTACTAACACTTAGCAACCGAACCGGTATCTAATACCCTGGTGCTACTAGGAGTACTAGTAAAGTACACATTAACATAATGTATATCCAATATACTTCTATCGACCTTGCCAGCCTTCTCATCCACCAAGTATCTAGGGTAATCTTGCTCCAGTGGTTGTTCCCCTTATTACAGAAGCACTTAGTCTCGGGTTTGGGTTCAACCTCGGGTTTCTTCATTGGTGCAGCAGCTGATTTGCCGTTTCATGAAGTATCCCTTCGTTCCCTTGCCCTTCTTGAAACTAGTGGTTTCATCAACCATCAACAATTGATGCTCCTTCTTGATTTCTACTTTCGCGATGTCAAACAACGCGAATACCTCAAGGATCATCATCTCTATCCTTGATATGTTATAGTTCATCACGAAGCTCTAGCAGCTTGGTGGTAATGACTTCGGAGGAACTATCACTATTTCATCTGGAAGATCAAATCCCACTTGATTCAAGTGATTGTTGCACTCAGACAATCTGAGCACAAGCTCAACAATTGAGCTTCTCTCCTTAGTTTGCAGGCTAAGAAAATCGTCGGAGGTCTTATACCTCTTGACGTGGGCACGAGCCTGAAATCTCAATTTCAGCCCTCGAAACATCTCATATGTTCCGTGACGTTTCGAAAACGTCTTTGGTGCCTCTACTTAAACCATTTAACTGAACTATCACGTAGTTATCAAAACGTGTATGTTCGATGTTCGAAACATCCACAAACGATGTTTGGGGTTCAGCACACTAAGCGGTGCATTAAGGACATAAGCTTTCTACTGATCGCATAATCGCTACTGTCAACTTTCAACTATATTTTCTCTAGGAACATATCTAAAATAGTAGAACTAAAGCGCGAGATACGACATAATTTGCAAAAAGGTCTTTTCACTATGTTCAAGATAATTAAGTTCACCTTATGAACTCCCACTCAGATAGACATCCCTCTGGTCATCTAAGTGATTACATGATCCGAGTCAACTAGGCCGTGTCCGATCATCACGTGAGACGGACTAGTCATCATCGGTGAACATCTTCATGTTGATCGTATCTACTATACGACTCATGCTCGACCTTTCGGTGTCCGTGTTCCGAGGCCATGTCTGCACATGCTAGGCTCGTCAAGTTAACCCTAAGTGTTTTCGCTGTGTAAAACTGTCTTACACCCATTGTATGTGAACGTAAGAATCCATCACACCTGATCATCACGTGGTGCTTAGAAGCGATGAACTGTAGCAACGGTGCACAGTTAGGGGAGAACACTTCTTGAAATTTTGTAAGGGATCATCTTATTTACTACCATCGTCCTAAGTAAACAAGATGCATAAACATGATAAACATCACATGCAATCAAATAGTGACATGATATGGCCAATATCATTTTGCTCCTTTTGATCTTCATCTTCGGGGCTCCATGATCATCATCGTCACCGGCATGACACCATGATCTCCATCATCATGATCTCCATCATCGTGTCTTCATGAAGTTGTCACGCCAACGACTACTTCTACTTCTATGGCTAACGCGTTTAGCAATAAAGTAAAGTAAGTTACATGGCGTTCTTCAATGACACGCAGGTCATACAAAAAATAAAGACAACTCCTATGGCTCCTGCCGGTTGTCATACTCATCGACATGCAAGTCGTGAATCCTATTACAAGAACATGATCAATCTCATACATCACATATCATTCATCACATTCTTCTTGGCCATATTACATCACATAGCATACCCTGCAAAAACAAGTTAGACGTCCTCTAATTGTTGTTGCATGTTTTACGTGGCTGCTATGGGTTTCTAGCAAGAACGTTTCTTACCTACGCAAGACCACAACGTGATATGCCAATTGCTATTTACCCTTCATAAGGACCCTTTTCATCGAATCCGTTCCGACTAAAGTGGGAGAGACTGGCACCCGCTAGCCACCTTATGCACCAAGTGCATGTTAATCGGTGGAACCTGTCTCACGTAAGAGTACGTGTAAGGTCGGTCCGGGCCGCTTCATCCCACAATACCGTCGAAACAAGATTGGACAAGTAACGGTAAGCATATTGAACAACATCAACGCCCACAACAACTTTGTGTTCTACTCGTGCAAAGAAACTACGCAATAGACCTAGCTCATGATGCCACTGTTGGGGAACGTAGCAGAAATTCAAAATTTTCCTACGCGTCACCAAGATCTATCTATGGAGAAACCAGCTACGAGTAGAAGGAGAGTGCATCTACATACCCTTGTAGATCGCTAAGCGGAAGCGTTCAAGTGAACGGGGTTGATGGAGTCGTACTCGTCGTGATTCAAATCACCGATGATCAAGTGCCGAACGGACGACACCTCCGCGTTCAACACACGGACAGCTCGACGATGTCTCCCACGCCTTGATCCAGCAAGGAGAGAGGGAGAGGTTGAGGAAGACTCCATCCAGCAGCAGCACAACGGCGTGGTGGTGATGGAGGAGCGTGGCAATCCTGCAGGGCTTTGCCAAGCACCTACGGGAGAGGAGGAGGTGTCACGGGAGGGAGGGAGGCGCCAAGGGCTCAGGTATGGATGCCCTCCCTCCCCTCCACTATATATAGGGGCAAGGGAGAGGGGGGAGGCGCAGCCGTGCCCCTTACTCCAAGAAAGGGGTGCGGCCAAGAGGGGGGGAGGAGTCCATCCTCCCCAAGGCACCTCGGAGGTGCCTTCCCCCTTGAGGACTCTTCCCTCTAGGGTTCCCTAGGCGCATGGGCCTCTTGGGGCTGGTGCCCTTGGCCCATGTAGGCCAAGGCGCACCCCCTACAGCCCATGTGGCCCCCCGGGGCAGGTGGCCCCACCCGGTGGGCCCCCGGGACCCTTCCGGTGGTCCCGGTACAATACCGATGACCCCGAAACTTGTCCCGATGGCCGAAACAGGACTTCCTATATATAAATATTTACCTCCGGACCATTCCGGAACTCCTCGTGACGTCCGGGATCTCATCTGGGACTCCGAACAACATTCGGTAACCACATACAAGCTTCCTTTATAACCCTAGCGTCATCGAACCTTAAGTGTGTAGACCCTACGGGTTCGGGAGACATGCAGACATGACCGAGACGTTCTCCGGTCAATAACCAACAGCGGGATCTGGATACCCATGTTGGCTCCCACATGTTCCACGATGATCTCATCGGATGAACCACGATGTCAAGGACTCAATCGATCTCGTATACAATTCCCTTTGTCCAGCGGTATTTTACTTGCCCGAGATTCGATCGTCGGTATCCAATACCTTGTTCAATCTCGTTACCGGCAAGTCACTTTACTCGTTCCGTAACACATCATCCCGTGATCAACCCCTTGGTCACATTGCGCATATGATGATGTCCTACCGAGTGGGCCCAGAGATACCTCTCCGTTTACACGCAGTGACAAATCCCAGTCTCGATCCGCATAAAACAATAAATACTTTCGGAGATACCTGTAGTGCACCTTTATAGTCACCCAGTTACGTTGTGACGTTTGATACACCCAAAGCACTCCTACGGTATCCAGGAGTTACACGCTCTCATGGTCAAAGGAAGAGATACTTGACATTGGCAAAGCTCTAGCAAACGAACTACACGATCTTTGTGCTATGCTTAGGATTGGGTCTTGTCCATCACATCATTCTCCTAATGATGTGATCCCGTTATCAACGACATCCAATGTCCATAGCCAGGAAACCATGACTATCTGTTGATCACAACGAGCTAGTCAACTAGAGGCTCACTAGGGACATATTGTGGTCTATGTATTCACACGTGTATTACGATTTCCGGATAATACAGTTATAGCATGAATAAAATACAATTATCATGAACAAGGAAATATAATAATAATACTTTTATTATTGCCTCTAGGGCATATTTCCAACAGGGAGGAATGTCTTCAGGCTGAGCATTGTCTTCATGTTGATCAGGTGCTGAGATGATAAGTTCTTCTTCAGATGAGCTTCAGAAGGTATAATCTCTCCGGTTCCCATTAGCTTGATTGATTCACTAGCTGGAATTTCATCTAGCACATTTGGCAGTTGCTCTCTTTTCTGAACCATTAGTCTCATCGAACCGCACATCCACTGTTTCAACCACTTTGTAGTGAAAGAGATTGAAGACTCTGTAGGAGTGCGAATCCTTTCCATATCCAAGCATAAAACCCTCATGTGCTTTTGGTGCAAACTTTGTGGTGTGGTGTGGGTCCTTGATCCAGCACCTTGCGCCAAATACTCTGAAGTAACTGACATTTGGCTTCTTGCCAGTTAGGAGTTCATAAGATGTCTTGTTCAGAAGCTTGTGAAGATACACACGATTGATTGTATGGAATGCAGTGTCAATGGCTTCAGTCCAGAATTTTCTTGGAGTCTTGTATTCATCTAGCATCGTTCTGGCCATTTCAATGAGTGTTCTGTTATTGCGTTCGACGACGCCATTCTGCTGTGGCGTGTACGGAGCTGAGAATTCATGTGTGATGCCCAAGGTATCAAGATATGTATCAAGGCCAGTGTTCTTGAAGTCAGTGCCATTGTCACTTCTGATGTGCTTTACCTTGGCACCAAAATTGTTCATAGCTCGATTGGCGAAGCGTCTGAAGACATCCTGCACTTCAGTCTTGTAAAGGATTATGTGCACCCAAGTATATCTAGAGTAATCATCAACAATGACAAAGCCATAGAGGCAAGCAGTAGTAGTAAAAGTTGAGTAGTGAGTGGGACCAAAAAGATCCATGTGAAGCAGTTCGAAGGGTCGAGTAGTGGTCATGATTGTCTTCGAGAGATGTTTTGCCCTTGTCATCTTCCCTGCTTCACAGGCACCGCACAAGTGATCTTTCTTGAACTTGATGCCCTCGATGCCTATGACATGCTTCTTCTTCGCAAGGGTGTGGAGGTTCCTCATGCCAGCATGCCCAAGCCTCTGATGCCAAAGCCAGCATTCTGAAGCTTTCGCAAGAAGACTTACTGCAGGTTGTGGCCCAGCTGAGAAATCTACCATGTACAGATCATCTTTTCGATACCCTTCAAACACTAGAGACTTGTCAGATTCCATTAGTACAAGGCAACGATATTTTCCAAACATTACAATCATGTTCAAATCGCAAAGCATTGAGACAGACATTAAGTTGAAGCCAAGGGATTCAACAAGCATGACTTTATCCATGTGTTGATCCTTTGAGATTGCAACTCTACCTAGACCCAATACCTTACTTTTACCAGTGTCAGCAAATGTGATGTGTCTCTTATCGGATGGACGTAAGGTTGAGTCCACAAGAAGGCTTCTTTTGCCAGTCATGTGATTTGTACACCCACTGTCAATAACCCATTCTGAAGACTTTGAAGACGCTGGTGTTGTACCCTACAGTGCAGTTAGGGGGATAGGCTTCACGAAGAGAATTGTGAAGCAAAAACATTTGACGAACCAGTGGGTTACGAAAACTTAGATCCAGATTAGGACTAATAGGGAGAGTAGCATGCGATTCAGGAACGAAGTACATAATGATGCCATTCGGGCATTTTATCTTGCGCCCTACAAGATTTTTAAGGTCCCCAGCAATAGCGTCAGAAGATTTTGGTTTTCTGCTGGAGACCTTTCCCTGCAAAAGAGAGTTAAGCC
This sequence comes from Triticum dicoccoides, assembly GCF_002162155.2. NCBI lineage: Eukaryota > Viridiplantae > Streptophyta > Magnoliopsida > Poales > Poaceae > Triticum > Triticum dicoccoides. The sequence goes on from NC_041393.1 coordinate 13,885,236, forward strand.
TTCTTAACCACCCACATCTTCAAGGGTGGCTTAGAAGCAATAAGTCTAAGTGCAGCATCTGAGAATTTTGGCTTTGTAGCCTTAGCAAACAGTCTTGCAGGTGGACAATAGTACTCATAAGAATAAGCAGAATAATTTTTGGTCATATGAACGTGACGGTTTGATGAACCGCTCTCATATTCATATGCCTGAGTATGGTTTCCCTGCAAAACATTTGCGTTAGTGTGACCCAGGTGAGTCCTCTGTTTGTATGAAGCCTTTGGACCGTATGAAGCCTTTGGTCTGAGGTTTGTCTTCTTCAATTGAGGTGTCATGAAGACATTCATAGGAAGATTTTCCAGACACTTTTTCGGAACCCAGATCTTCTTCATAGGCGGTCCATTCCTGCAGTTAGTACCAATGTACCTGGCAAACACTTCACCATTCTGATTCTTAAACAATATATAGTTTGCATCAAAGGATTCATCAATGATAATGGGGTTAGCACAAGTGAAGCCAGATAAATTGGATGGATCAGCTGAAGGTTCCTTTGCAGCAACGCACTTGGTTTTGGGGTACTGCTCAGGTTTCTAGTAAGAGTCATCTGCATTTATTTTCCTTATGAACCCAACACCCTCTTTCCTAGGGTTTCGGTTCAGAATCTGCTTCTTGAGGACATCACATAATGTCTGATGTCCTTTAAGACTTTTATACATCCCTGTTTCAAGCAATGTCTTCAACCTAGCATTCTCATCAGCAATAGCAGTGGTATCCTCAGCAGAGGGGTTAGTTACCATATCAACAGTTGAAGATATTGCAACAGCAGTAGCAGTGGAACATTCAGCAACAGAAGTAGCATTATCACGCTCAATGCATTTAAGACATGGTGGTTCAAATCCTTCCTGAGCGGAACTGATCTGTTCGGTGCGAAGTGACTCGTTTTCCTTTTGAAGATCTTCATGAGCCGCCCTCAATTTCTCAAGTTCTTGCTTCCTTTGAAGATAATCATAGGAAAGATTTTCATGAGTTGTTGAGAGAGTATCATGATGATCTTCAAGTTCCTGATACTTAACATGAAGATTTTTTATGTCTTCAATTAAGGATTCAGATCGAGTCATTTCAGCACCCAACAGATCATCGCTTCTGTCTAACAGTTTTTGAATATGTTCCATGGCTTTTTGTTGTTCAGTTGCAATTTTAGCAAGTGTTTTATAACTGGGTTTTGAATCACAATCAGAGTCATCGTCACTAGATGTTTGATAGTGAGTAGTGCATTTGTTTACCTTCGCACCGCGTGCCATGAAGCAGTAGGTAGGAGTGGAGTAGTCCTTGTCATTTGCATCGGTGTCGGTGATGAAGTCATTGTCTTCAGTGTTGAAGATGGACTTGGCGACGTATGCTGTAGCCAGACTTGCAATGCCAGAATCAGACTCCTCCTCGGACTCCACCTCTGCCTCCTCAGAAGCAGACTCCTCCTCTGAATCCATTTCCTTGCCAACAAACGCACGTGCCTTGCCAGATGAGCTCTTCTTGTGTGATGAAGACTTTGAGGAAGACTTGGAAGAAGACTTTGTGTATTTCTTCTTTTTCTTGTCGTCAGAGTCATATTCCTTGCTCTTCTTCTTCTTTCTGTTCTCATTGTCCCACTGTGGACACTCAGAGATGAAGTGTCCAGTTTTCTTGCACTTGTGGCATGTTTTCTTCTTGTAGTCATGAGCAGAAGCTTCATCATTCCTTGAGCTTGATCGTGAAGACTTTCTGAAGCCTTTCTTCTTGGTGAATTTTTGGAACTTCTTCACTAGCATTGCAAGTTCCCTTCCAATTTCTTCAGGATCATCAGAACTGCTGTCAGATTCTTCTTCAGATGAGGAAACAGCTTTTGCCTTCAAGGCACGAGTTCGCCCATAGTTTGGACCGTAGATATCTCTTTTCTCAGAAAGCTGAAACTCATGTGTGTTGAGCCTCTCAAGTATGTCAGATGGATCGAGTGTCTTGAAATCAGGACGTTCTTGAATCATCAGGGCTAGGATGTCAAACGAACTATCAAGTGATCTCAGCAGCGTCTTGACGACTTCATGTTTGGTGATCTCAGTAGCGCCGAGGGCTTGAAGCTCATTTGTGATGTCAGTGAGTCGGTCAAATGTGTGTTGGACATTCTCATTGTCATTTCGCTTGAAGCAGTTGAAGAGATTGCGAAGGACACTGATTCTTTGATCTCTCTGGGTTGAGATGCCTTCATTGACCTTGGAGAGCCAGTCCCAGACCAGCTTGGATGTCTTCAAAGCACTCACACGGCCATACTGTCCTTTGGTCAGATGACCACAGATGATGTTCTTGGCAGTAGAGTCCAGTTGAACGAATTTCTTGACATCAGCAGCAGTGACACCTTCTCCAGCCTTGGGAACGCCGTTCTCGACGACATACCATAGGTCGACGTCAATGGCTTCAAGATGCATACGCATCTTATTCTTCCAGTAGGGATATTCAGTTCCATCGAAGATGGGGCACGCAGCGGAGACTTTAATTATCCCTGCAGTCTACATAGCTAAAACTCCAGGTGGTTAAGCCGAATCACACAGAACAAGGGAGCACCTTGCTCTGATACCAATTGAAAATGCGTTATATCGACTAGAGGGGGGGTGAATAGGCAGTTTTTATGAAAGTCTTCAAAACATGGAAGTTATGAAGACAAACAGTAGAGATATGCCTATCACTATGCAGCGGAAGTTAGATTACACTAGGCAAGCCATGGTCAAGTATTCAATAGAGTGAAAGCACAATGACAAGTAGCTGCAGTGTAATAAGGATCAGGTAGGAAGAAGTTATGAAGCCAAACAAATCATACAGTTACGTTGTGAAGACAAAAGATATAGCAAGCATGAAATGGCTTCACAATGAGTAACAGTAAGTAAAAGGAAGTGAAGATGAAACCAGTGACTCGTTGAAGACAATGATGTGTTGGACCAGTTCCAGTTGCTGTGACAACTGTACGTCTGGTTGGAGCGGCTAGGTATTTAAACCTTAGGACACACAGTCCCGGACACCCAGTCCTGAACACGCAGCTCAGGACACCAAGTCCTCACCGTATTCTCCTTGAGCTAAGGTCACATAGTCCTCGCCCAATCACTCAGGTATGTCTTCAAGGTAGACTCCCAAACCTTCACAGACTTCGTTCACTGGCAATCCACAATGTCTCTTGGATGCTCTGAATGCGACGCCTAACCGTCTGGAGGATGCACAGTCCTCAAGTGTAATAATTCTTCAGATCACACAGACAAGAAGACTTAAGTGATGCCCAATTTACTGTGGCTTTGGGTGGTTAGGGCTTTCTCCTCGCTAGGAATTTTCTCTCAAAGGCTTCGAGGTGGGTTGCTCTCAAACGACAAAAGCCGTGCACTGAAATCTGAGCAGCCAACCGTTTATGGTTGTAGGGGGTGGGCTATTTATAGCCAGTTGGCAACCCGACCTGATTTGTCCGAAATGACCCTGGGTCACTAAGGAACTGACACGTGTCTCAACGGTCAGATTTCAAACTCCCATGGCAACTTTACTTGGGCTACAAGCAAAGCTGACTTGTCCGGCTCTGGACAAGATTCGCTCTCAGTGTCTTCACTCAAAGACATAGGTTCTTGGTTTAGGCATCACTTCAGTCATTCTGACTGGTTCTCCTGGACCCCACTTAACAGTACGGTGGTTCCTATGACTCAACACAAAAGAAAAAGAACTACGAAAGATCTAAGTCTTCGAGCTCCATTGGCTTCATAACGTGTCTTCTTTTGTCATAGTCTTCAATGTGAATATCTTCATATACCACCTTTGACTTCAATGTCTTCATACATTTTTAGGGGTCATCTCTTGTAGTAAAACTGAATCAATGAGGGACTTCTACCTGTGTTATCCTGCAATTCTCACAAACACATTAGTCCCTCAACTAGGTTTGTCGTCAATACTCCAAAACCAACTAGGGGTGGCACTAGATGCACTTACAGGAGTCCTGGATTAGGGGGTATCCGGATAGCCGGACTATATCCTTTGGCCAGACTGTTGGACTATGAAGATACAAGATTGAAGACTTCGTCCCGTGTCTGGATGGGACTCTCCTTGGCGTGGAAGGCAAGCTTGGCAGTACGGATATGTAGATCTCCTTCCTTGTAACCGACTGTGTAACCCTAGCCCCCTCCGGTGTCTAAATAAACTGGAGGGTTTAGTCCGTAGGACCAACAACAACAATCATACCATAGGCTAGCTTCTAGGGTTTAGCCTCTTCGATCTCGTGGTAGATCAACAACAACAACTACTCATATTATCAAGAACAATCAAGCAGGATGTAGGGTATTACCTCCATCAAGAGGGCCCAAACCTGGGTAAACACTACTAGGAAAAAGGCCTACTAATGGCGCACCTGTTTTGGCTACTAATGGCGCACTACAGGTGCGCCATTAGTACCATGCCACTAGAATATTTTAGTAATGGCGCACCACAAGTGCGCCATTAGCATCTGGTATACTAATGGCGCACCACAGGTGCGCCATTAGTATCCCACAGGTGCGCCATTAGTATCTAGTATACTAATGGCGCACCTCATGGAAGTGCGCCATTAGTAACAATTTTTTTAAATTTTTTTTTCGTTTTTTCTTAATCTTAGGTCACTATTTCACATATGAGATATCCAACACATATATATACGACAAGCATCCATATAACAATCATATCCAACACACAAGTTTCATCATATATACATACATAGCCAACACATAGTTCCATTGTTACATATTACAAAAGTTTCACATTATTCATCCAGCACCGTTATCCATCAATTCACAAAAGTTTCACATTGATACAAAAGAAAAACAAAAATGGAAAAGAAGCAGTCCATCCATGCAAGCTTCCGTGAATTAAATCAAATCTGCAAAATGATAAAGAAGAAGTTAGAAGAAGAAGAAGAAGAAGAAGATGATGAAGAAGAGAAGAAGAAGAAGAAGACTAGAAGAATACTAGAAGAAGAAGAACACTAGAAGAATACTAGAAGAAGAATAAGAAGAAGAATAAGAAGAATAAGAAGAAGACTATAAGCTTATGATGTAAACTTGATCATTTTGTGCTAACATAAGTAATTTTGGAGCTAACCTATAGGAAACTAAGCATATAAGCTCTCTAATTTAGCATATTAGAGCAAACTTAGGTAAAATGAAGCTAACCTATGTCATTTTGGAAAAGAAGAAGAATAAGAAGAATAAGAAGAAGACTATAAGCTTATTATGTAAACATGATCATTCTGTGCTAACATAAGTTATTTTGGAGCTAACTTATAGGAAACTAAGCATATAAGCTTTAAGTTAGCATATTAGAGCCAACTTAGGTAAAATGAAGCTAACATATGTCATTTTGGAAAAGAAGAAGAATAAGAAGAAGACTATAAGCTTATTATGTAAACTTGATCATTTTGTGCTAACATAAGTAATTTCGGAGCTAACCTATAGGAAACTAAGCATATTAGAGATAACATAGGTAACTAAGTATATATATATATCATTTTGGAGATCTGACATACCTGACATAGTTCAGTTCTCATTGTTCTTCTCCTTCTCCTTCCTCAGCCTGATGCGCCAAGAGCGGCGAGGTGGTGGAGGTAGCTGTGGGATGTAGTCTTCTACCACAATTGGCGTGGTCATGTCGCCCAGCTATGGGATCGCCGGTGCCACCACCGGTGCGTGGTCATTGTCAGGCACCATCACCATCGCGAGGCCACCTTCAGGCACGATGGGCACGACCATTGCTAGGTCATCCTCAGCCACCACCATCTCTTGCCCATGGTCAGCCACCACGACCTCTTGCCCATGGTCAGCCACCACCATCTCTTGCCATTGGTCAGCCACCACCAGCGCTAGGTCATCCTCAGCCTGATGCCCATCGTCATCCTGCAGCTCCTCATCTCCACTCTGCTCCTCTTCTCCCGCACTCCAGTCTGGATCATCCTTCTTGTTGTCTTTGCTGCTGCAAGAATCGCTGCTCCTTTCGCTAAAGCTAGAATCGCTGTTGCTTTTGCTACAGCTATAATAGATGTTGCTTTGGCTGTAGCTAGTGTCGCTGCTGCTGCTTCCATTGCCTGTCCAAATGCAACAATGACCGTTGACAATCGATGTGAGACAAAGCCAAATGTAGAGGAATAAGAAGAGGCAGCACGCACTGGCATCTTCGTCGTCAGCGTAGCGCATGCGACACATAGTCGCGTTGAAAACCTTCACGATGAGCATTGTGGCATCATCGTCGTACCTGAAGAGAAGAAAGTACCCGGTCCGCAGGTTGTAGGCACTATAGAACTTCTCCCAGCCACGGCACAGGTACATGTGGCCCTCCTCGATCACCAACTCCAAATCTCACAGCCTGCGAACCCCGCTGCCGGCCTGTCGGAGCTTCACATTATCCGGCGGATCTTCACCCAGCATGTTCATAAAAGTGAGTGTCAGGCAGCCTCTGCAATTTGGGACAAGGAGTGATGTAGCAAACAACAGAGTTATCATAATGAGATGGGTGAAGGGGAGATCTCTCGTTTTATATACCTGCCTCGTGGCTGATACTGAAGTCCCAAGTATGATACTGAAGAACTCGAAAGCATCCAACTCGTACTCCGGTGAGGCAGAGCGGCAGTGGCTGCTTCCCCCCATCTCTGATAAGCAGCAGAAGAGACCAATTAGTACCCTTACAACATTATAGCAGCATAAATTTTGAGCAGAAGATAATCAACTACACCAATGCACTTCCGGAGTTCCCGCTTCCCACCCATGATGTTGTTAAGCGAGGACTAGTGCCAAATGCATTTTCGGTACGAAAATACATCACAGGCCACTATGTTATTTAATAGCATTCTTCTCAAAGACTAATGATTGTTACATCCTACTAAAATGATGTTCTGTCCTCAGAGATGTCTCGTTGCTTATGAGGAAGCAGCAAATAAACACTTGAAAAAAGTTGTCATCCTCGAAGATGCATTCTTGGTTATATTACCATTCTGAGTTATGTTGTTCTGTTATTTTATTTGAAGACATGAAGGGTTACTTATTTGAACATGCTACTCCTAAGAAAGGTCAACTTTTCGATCATCAGCCTCTACAATTAAACAATGATGCATTCTTCCTTTTCCTTTCCATCTTCTTCTTCTCCACCTCTCTTCTTTTCTTGTTCTCCTTTTTCTTTCTTCTCCTTCCTCCTCCTCCTCTTATCCTTCTTCCTTTCTTGTTTTGTTTTTCAACTTTCTTCTTATTCTTCTTCATTTTTTTTCCTTTTTCCTCTTCTTCTACTTCTTTTTTTCAACTTTCTTCTTCTTCTAATTATCTAAACCTAAATCTAGCACTAACCTAAACCAACCACTAACCTAAACCTATCAATAACCTAATTAAACATAAACAGCAAAGAAAAATAGTAAAAAAAACAAAAAATGCTCACCTTGGCTCCGGGGGTAGGGGGTGGTGGTGGACGGCCGCGGGTAGGGCAGCGGCGGCGGACCTGGCTCCGGGGGGCGCGAGGCGGACGCAGGGGGCCC